>NW_026712318.1:5526077-5802621 GCF_030504385.1 Musca domestica | reverse complement strand
TAGCTAAAAACGCCAAAAACTCAATACTTAAGGAGTTATGGCCATTTTAAAATAAGCAATAATTCATGCCTAAAAAAGTGATCACAAATAATAGCTAAAAGCGCCGAGAACTCAATATTTAAGGAGTTATGGCCATTTTAAAATATGCAATAATTCATGCCTAAAAAAGTGATCACAAATGATAGCTAAAAACGCCGAAAACTCAATATTTAAGGAGTTATGGCCATTTTAAAATAAGCAATAACTCATACATAAAAAAGTGATCACAAATAATAGCTAAAAGCGCCGAAAACTCAATATTTAAGGAGTTATGGCCATTTTAAAATATGCAATAATTCATGCCTAAAAAAGTGATGACAAATAATAGCTAAAAACGCCGAAAACTCAATATTTAAGGAGTTATGGCCATTTTAAAATATGCAATAATTCATGCCTAAAAAAGTGATCACAAATAATAGCTAAAAACGCCGAAAACTCAATATTTAAGGAGTTATGGCCATTTTAAAATAAGCAATAATTCATACATAAAAAGTGATCACAAATAATAGCTAAAAACGCCAAAAACTCAATATTTAAGGAGTTATGGCCATTTTAAAATAAGCAATAATTCATGCCTAAAAAAGTGATCACAAATAATAGCTAAAAACGCCGAAAACTCAATATTTAAGGAGTTATGGCCATTTTAAAATATGCAATAATTCATGCCTAAAAAAGTGATCACAAATAATAGCTAAAAACGCCGAAAACTCAATATTTAAGGAGTTATGGCCATTTTAAAATAAGCAATAATTCATGCCTAAAAAAGTGATCACAAATGATAGCTAAAAACGCCGAAAACTCAATATTTAAGGAGATATGGCCATTTTAAAATATGCAATAATTCATGCCTAAAAAAGTGATCACAAATAATAGCTAAAAACGCCGAAAACTCAATATTTAAGGAGTTATGGCCATTTTAAAATATGCAATAATTCATGCCTAAAAAAGTGATCACAAATAATAGTTAAAAACGCCGAAAACTCAATATTTAAGGAGTTATGGCCATTTTAAAATATGCAATAATTCATTCCTAAAAAAGTGAACACAAATAATAGCTAAAAACGCCGAAAACTCAATATTTAAGGAGTTATGGCCATTTTAAAATATGCAATAATTCATGCCTAAAAAAGTGATCACAAATAATAGCTAAAAACGCCGAAAACTCAATATTTAAGGAGTTATGGCCATTTTAAAATATGCAATAATTCATGCCTAAAAAAGTGATCACAAATGATAGCTAAAAACGCCGAAAACTCAATATTTAAGGAGTTATGGCCATTTTAAAATAAGCAATAACTCATACATAAAAAAGTGATCACAAATAATAGCTAAAAACGCCGAAAACTCAATATTTAAGGAGTTATGGCCATTTTAAAATATGCAATAATTCATGCCTAAAAAAGTGACCACAAATAATAGCTAAAAACGCCGAAAACTCAATATTTAAGGAGTTATGGCCATTTTAAAATATGCAATAATTCATGCCTAAAAAAGTGATCACAAATAATAGCAAAAACGCCGAAAACTCAATATTTAAGGAGTTATGGCCATTTTAAAATATGCAATAATTCATGCCTAAAAAAGTGATCACAAATGATAGCAAAAACGCCGAAAACTCAATATTTAAGGAGTTATGGCCATTTTAATATAAGCAATAATTCATACATTAAAGCTGATCACAAATAATAGCTAAAAACGCCGAAAACTCAATATTTAAGGAGTTATGGCCATTTTAAAATATGCAATAATTCATGCCTAAAAAAGTGATCACAAATGATAGCTAAAAACGCCGAAAACTCAATATTTAAGGAGTTATGGCCATTTTAATATAAGCAATAATTCATGCCTAAAAAAGTGATCACAAATAATAGCAAAAACGCCGAAAACTCAATATTTAAGGAGTTATGGCCATTTTAAAATATGCAATAATTCATGCCTAAAAAAGTGATCACAAATGATAGCAAAAACGCCGAAAACTCAATATTTAAGGAGTTATGGCCATTTTAAAATATGCAATAATTCATGCCTAAAAAAGGGATCACAAATAATAGCTAAAAACGCCGAAAACCCAATATTTAAGGAGTTATGGCCATTTTAAAATAAGCAATAATTCATGCCTAAAAAAGTGATCACAAATAATAGTTAAAAACGCCGAAAACTCAATATTTAAGGAGTTATGGCCATTTTAAAATATGCAATAATTCATGCCTAAAAAAGTGATCACAAATAATAGCTAAAAACGCCGAAAACTCAATATTTAAGGAGTTATGGCCATTTTAAAATAAGCAATAATTCATACATAAAAAGTGATCGCAAATAATATTTTAGCAAATAATATTTTAGCTAAAAACGCCAAAAACTCAATATTTAAGGAGTTATGGCCATTTTAAAATATGCAATAATTCATGCCTAAAAAAGTGAACACAAATAATAGCTAAAAACGCCGAAAACTCAATATTTAAGGAGTTATGGCCATTTTAAAATATGCAATAATTCATGCCTAAAAAAGTGAACACAAATAATAGCTAAAAACGCCGAAAACTCAATATTTAAGGAGTTATGGCCATTTTAAAATATGCAATAATTCATGCCTAAAAAAGTGATCACAAATGATAGCTAAAAACGCCGAAAACTCAATATTTAAGGAGTTATGGCCATTTTAAAATATGCAATAATTCATGCCTAAAAAAGTGATCACAAATAATAGCTAAAAACGCCGAAAACTCAATATTTAAGGAGTTATGGCCATTTTAAAATATGCAATAATTCATGCCTAAAAAAGTGATCACAAATAATAGCTAAAAACGCCGAAAACTCAATATTTAAGGAGTTATGGCCATTTTAAAATAAGCAATAATTCATACATAAAAAGTGATCGCAAATAATATTTTAGCAAATAATATTTTAGCTAAAAACGCCAAAAACTCAATATTTAAGGAGTTATGGCCATTTTAAAATATGCAATAATTCATGCCTAAAAAAGTGAACACAAATAATAGCTAAAAACGCCGAAAACTCAATATTTAAGGAGTTATGGCCATTTTAAAATATGCAATAATTCATGCCTAAAAAAGTGATCACAAATAATAGCTAAAAACGCCGAAAACTCAATATTTAAGGAGTTATGGCCATTTTAAAATAAGCAATAATTCATACATAAAAAGTGATCACAAATAATAGTTAAAAACGCCGAAAACTCAATATTTAAGGAGTTATGGCCATTTTAAAATATGCAATAATTCATGCCTAAAAAAGTGATCGCAAATAATAGCTAAAACGCAGAAAACTCAATATTTAGGGAGTTATGGCCACTTTAAAATACGCAATAAATTATGCATAAAAAACTGATCCCAAATAATAGCTAAAAATGCCGAAAACTCAATATTTAAGGAGTTATGGCCATTTTAAAATATGCAATAATTCATGCTTAAAAAAGTGATCACAAATAATAGCTAAAAACGCCGAAAACTCAATATTTAAGGAGTTATGGCCATTTTAAAATATGCAATAGTTCATGCCTAAAAAGTGATCACAAATAATAGCTAAAAACGCCGAAAACTCAATATTTAAGGAGTTATGGCCATTTTAAAATAAGCACTAATTCATACATAAAAAGTGATCACAAATAATAGCTAAAAACGCCGAAAACTCAATATTTAAGGAGTTATGGCCATTTTAAAATATGCAATAATTCATGCCTAAAAAAGTGATCACAAATAGTAGCTAAAAACGCCGAAAACTCAATATTTAAGGAGTTATGGCCATTTTAAAATATGCAATAATTCATGCCTAAAAAAGTGATCACAAATAATAGGTAAAAACGCCGAAAACTCAACATTTAAGGAGTTATGGCCATTTTAAAATATGTAATAATTCATGCCTAAAAAAGTGATCACAAATAATAGGTAAAAACGCCGAAAACTCAATATTTAAGGAGTTATGGCCATTTTAAAATATGCAATAATTCATGCCTAAAAAAGTGAACACAAATAATAGCTAAAAACGCCGAAAACTCAATATTTAAGGAGTTATGGCCATTTTAAAATATGCAATAATTCATGCCTAAAAAAGTGAACACAAATAATAGCTAAAAACGCCGAAAACTCAATATTTAAGGAGTTATGGCCATTTTAAAATATGCAATAATTCATGCCTAAAAAAGTGATCACAAATAATAGCTAAAAACGCCGAAAACTCAATATTTAAGGAGTTATGGCCATTTTAAAATATGCAATAATTCATGCCTAAAAAAGTGAACACAAATAATAGCTAAAAACGCCGAAAACTCAATATTTAAGGAGTTATGGCCATTTTAAAATATGCAATAATTCATGCCTAAAAAAGTGAACACAAATAATAGCTAAAAACGCCGAAAACTCAATATTTAAGGAGTTATGGCCATTTTAAAATAAGCAAAAATTCATACATAAAAAGTGATCACAAATAATAGCTAAAAACGCCGAAAACTCAATATTTAAGGAGTTATGGCCATTTTAAAATATGCAATAATTCATGCCTAAAAAAGTGAACACAAATAATAGCTAAAAACGCCGAAAACTCAATATTTAAGGAGTTATGGCCATTTTAAAATATGCAATAATTCATGCCTAAAAAAGTGAACACAAATAATAGCTAAAAACGCCGAAAACTCAATATTTAAGGAGTTATGGCCATTTTAAAATAAGCAATAACTCATACATTAAAACTGATCACAAATAATAGCTAAAAACGCCGAAAACTCAATATTTAAGGAGTTATGGCCATTTTAAAATATGCAATAATTCATGCCTAAAAAAGTGAACACAAATAATAGCTAAAAACGCCGAAAACTCAATATTTAAGGAGTTATGGCCATTTTAAAATAAGCAATAATTCATGCCTAAAAAAGTGATCACAAATAATAGGTAAAAACGCCGAAAACTCAATATTTAAGGAGTTATGGCCATTTTAAAATATGCAATAATTCATGCCTAAAAATGATCACAAATAATAGCTAAAAACGCCGAAAACTCAATATTTAAGGAGTTATGGCCATTTTAAAATATGCAATAATTTATGCCTAAAAAAGTGATCACAAATAATAGCTAAAAACGCCGAAAACTCAATATTTAAGGAGTTATGGCCATTTTGAAATATGCAATAATTCATGCCTAAAAAAGTGATCACAAATAATAGCTAAACCGCAGAAAACTCAATATTTAGGGAGTTATGGCCACTTTAAAATATGCAATAAATTATGCATAAAAAACTGATCCCAAATAATAGCTAAAAAATGCCGAAAACTCAATATTTAAGGAGTTATGGCCATTTTAAAATATGCAATAATTCATGCTTAAAAAAGTGATCACAAATAATAGCTAAAAACGCCGAAAACTCAATATTTAAGGAGTTATGGCCATTTTAAAATATGCAATAGTTCATGCCTAAAAAGTGATTACAAATAATAGCTAAAAACGCCGAAAACTCAATATTTAAGGAGTTGTGGCCATTTTAAAATATGCTTAAAAAAGTGATCACAAATAATAGCTAAAAATGCCGAAAACTCAATATTTAAGGAGTTATGGCCATTTTAAAATAAGCAATAATTCATGCCTAAAAATGATCACAAATAATAGCTAAAAACGCCGAAAACTCAATATTTAAGGAGTTATGGCCATTTTGAAATATGCAATAATTCATGCCTAAAAAAGTGATCACAAATAATAGCTAAAACGCAGAAAACTCAATATTTAGGGAGTTATGGCCACTTTAAAATATGCAATAAATTATGCATAAAAAACTGATCCCAAATAATAGCTAAAAAATGCCGAAAACTCAATATTTAAGGAGTTATGGCCATTTTAAAATATGCAATAATTCATGCTTAAAAAAGTGATCACAAATAATAGCTAAAAACGCCGAAAACTCAATATTTAAGGAGTTATGGCCATTTTAAAATATGCAATAGTTCATGCCTAAAAAGTGATCACAAATAATAGCTAAAAACGCCGAAAACTCAATATTTAAGGAGTTATGGCCATTTTAAAATATGCTTAAAAAAGTGATCACAAATAATAGCTAAAACGCCGAAAACTCAATATTTAAGGAGTTATGGCCATTTTAAAATAAGCAATAATTCATACATAAAAAGTGATCACAAATAATAGCTAAAAACGCCAAAAACTCAATATTTAAGGAGTTATGACCATTTTAGAATATGCAATAACTCATGCCTAAAAAAGTGATCACAAATAATAGCTAAAAACGCCGAAAACTCAATATTTAAGAAACTATGGCCGTTCTTTTTATTAAATTTCTTGAGGATCGGGCCATAATTGCGACCTACAACGTGGTTACATATTAAATTGGACGAATACACATAGCTAGATGAACATAGGTCCATATACAGGGTGAGATGAAAAAACTGCAACCAACTTCAGAATACTGTCATTTCAAAGCCACTCGTCCGATAGCTGTTAAAATTATTCCAGCGACAACTCATTATATTGTTAGTAAGCGTACAAAAGCATTTTGGTGAGAATTTTCCAGAAAAAAGTTATACTTTATGGAAATCAAGCGTGATAGTGTGATTTCTTTCTAATTGACTGGAAAACCACAAATGGCTATCGTTAGAGCACTACAGCATTTCACTTTGAATAAATCGTTTGTGTTTCGTGTCCGACGTCAAGAAAGTGGACGGAAGAAAACAGCAACATCAGCTGACATGGTTCGAAATGTAAGGAAGCGACTCGATCAAAATCCGCAGTGGCCGAAAAATAGCTCGTGAGCAACATATCGCAATATTCCATTCGAAAAATATTGAAAAATGAGCTGGATGTAAAGTTCAAAAAGTTACACCGGAACAGAAAGAAAATAGACTCAAAAGAGCCAAATGTTGCTTCGCATGTCCGAAAGTGGTGAACTGCCGAATTTGGTTTTCTCCGATGAGAAAAAAATCGTTGTCCAGCAGTTTGTAAACATACAAAATTATCGTGTTTACTTGCCAAAGAGGTCTGCTGAAAATGCGCACCTTCAGTTGGCCACCAGAACACAAGCGCCAGCCATGGTGATGGTGTGGGCCGCCATTACAGCCGATTGTCGCTCTCCGCTCGTATTAATCGCCCATGGCATCAGAAAAAATGCCGAATATTATCGCGAAAAATTTTTGGAGGGTGGGCACGCAAACATTTTGGCCGCAGACCTTGGACAGTCCGGGAATGGGCCAAATGTGACGGTTTCATTAGCCGTTTGAAGGCCCTTATTCATGTCAAAGGTGACCAATTCGAACAAATCTAGACTTATTTTAAAATTTGATGGTATTTCCGCCATTTTTTGCTTTCATTCAATAAAATTAAAAAAAGATGTAAAAATTATGGCGTTTAACTTTGTTGCTGTTTTTTACTCACCCTGTATAACATCCTACGTGCAGGACCAATATTTCGAGGTTTTACATAATTTTTGATTGGACAAACGTATAACGCCCCAACACATAGTGTTGTAAGGTATAATAAATTCTAAATTGTTGAGCAGTAAATTACCTCCATAAGCCACTTTAGTCCAGAAAAGCGTAAACAGACCTATAAAACAAAAATATTTTTTTGTGTTATAATAATTCTTTTGACTAAAAATTCATACTCATACATATGTAGAATTCTAGCAACAAAATGGATGATTTTTTTTTTTTTTGAAATCACATACTTACAGGATAGTTGCAATATTTTCAATCCGAACTCCTTCATATTTGCCTGCGTGTGAAAATGTGACAACTGCCCAACTTACAACGAATTGTTATCGAATAAAATTATTTTGTAAACTTGTAATATGAATGCCTGCGATTACTTTTTACAACAACTACTAAATTATTCAAACAATTGACGCTAAATTCTATAATAGAAATTGAAAGTAGACCTTTTAAAATAATTAAAAAGGAATTGGCCACAATGTGAATGAGGTTGAGAAACTTTGCAATTTCAATTATAGCTCTTGTTCAGTGTTAAATTTCTATTTGCATTAGGCAGGTCAGTTTTCCATAAAGCAATACAATTAAAAGTGCCTGAAAAAAAAGTGGAGAGCCTTTAAAATACTGGGGGTGGGTACAATGACAACGACCGTTGAATCAGCTCTTCTGGAATATGATGTTAAAAAGTAGAACTTGAGTCGAATCTGGATAGTTGTGGTATTAAAAATTAATTCTCATATGATTTATCGCACTAACCTCGAAATTAATATTACTATCTAAAACAAGGTCTATCATAACAAATATGCCTGATGAGTCAACGGCGAAACGCTACGCATTGTGGTGAATGTGATTTATAGAGTCCCTTCACCATTTGGAACGAAATTGGCATTTCTCAAAAACAATAAAATCCGTTAAAAATTTTGTTAAAATCTTTAAAATACCGAATGTAGCTGTTATATTAGGGTCTATAGGCATAGGTAACTTTTGTCATAAGCCATTACAATATTCAAATGCGAAACTCAAACAAAAAAAAAAAAAAAAAAAAAAAATTGGTGAATAATTTAGCAATCATGAAAATACCGAATATAGGAAGGTAGCATGGAGGTTACAAAATGTGGACCTGCACAGACAATTTTCTGGCATAGGCTGTAGCATCCATTACGAACATCAAATACAAAATTTTAAATAATTCCGGTAAATAAAGTCGCTAAAATCATCAAAATACCGAATATCGGGAGGTACCGTTATATGGGGGCTATACGAAAAGTGGACCTGCACAGACAATTTTCTGTCTTGTGCTGTAGTATTCATTACGAACTTCAAATACCAAATTTGAAACAAATCCGGTGAATAAAGTCGCTAAATCATCAAGATACCGGACCTGCACAGACAATTTTCTGTCTTAGGCTGTAGTATCCATTACGAACTTCAAATACCAAATTTGAAACAATTCCGGTGAATAATGTCGCTAAAAGAATCAAAATACCGAATATTTTGCCTCCCACTACATGGAGGCTATACAAAGACGTGGACATACATGGCCCATTTTCAATACCAAAGGTCCTGCAGGCATAGTACACATTTGAGAAAATTTTTATCAACTAACTTCATTTCGTTCGTAAGCTAGAGTGATTTCCACAAACGGATAGTACCAAAGAGACAGGCATACTCTGAAGAAGAATATACTTTTCGGGATCTAAAAGGGTTATTTCGAAAAGTTACAAACACAAGCACAAACTTAATATAGGGTAAAAAAACCAGTAAAGAAAGTCCTAAAGTCGGGCGGGGCCGATTTTATGATACCCTACACCACTTTGCTAATTTAGTTGAGCTCCACTTAATAATTAAAAGATTTTATGGGAGAATTCAATCATACACGCTATGATTATAATTATAATTTAAAATTCAAAGGACTAAATATGCCAAAGCATTTGTATCTTTCAAATTCCGACTTGTATTGCCCATTTGGTGCAAAATTAATTTGAAATCAGATAAAGATATATATGGGAACTATATCCAAATCTGAACCGATCTCGATAAAATTTGGCAAAGATATTTCTGAGCTGTAATTGATATATTTCCCTGAATATCGTTGTTACGGAGTGCATATTACGGCTGTAGGTAACAAATACAACAAATCGGGTGAACAATATATATGGGAGCTATAGCTATATCTGAACCGATCTTCACCAAATTTGGCATACTACCTTCTAGACTAAATTCGGTCGTATGTGCCAAATTCCATCCCATTTGGGCAAATATTAGACGTTTGGTGCACAATAAAAGGTAAATCGGACGAAGTTATATATGGGAGCTATATCCAAATCTGAACCGATCTCGATAAAATTTAGCAAAGGTATTTCTGAGCTGCATTTGATATATTTCCCCAAATATTGTTGTTACAGAGTGCATATTACGGCTGCGGAGGACAAACATAACAAATCGGATGAACAATATATATGGGAGCTATAGCTATATCCGAACCGATTTCGATCAAATTTGGCATACTTATTTTCAGGCCTAATTTGGTTGGGAATTTATACGTTAAATTCACACTAATATGAATAGAAGAATTATTGTTTTCCTCCCAAAGATTTGTTATATCATTAATTTTACAATTTTCATTCATGTTTTCAACTTTTTGTGTAAATGTTGACATTTTGGACATATTTTAGTATTTTTCTATTTTCAAATTCTGCTGGAGAGACACTTGTTAAACTTTTTTTCTGCCGACATAAACATTTTGAAAATATTGCATCTTTTGTTTCCAGTTTTCTGTGGAAATTTCAACTCGTGGACAAAATGCGCACCTCGGATGAGAGAGAAAACAAAATGTACTTTCGTTTGAATGTACATACGCCATTCAACATTGTAGTTTTCATTCATAATTTTCAGTCTTCCCAAAAAATTTTAAAATTTCATTAAATTTTCCTATTTTTAATTTTTAAATGTCATAATTTATTTTTTCGATAAATGCTCTCATTTGTTAGGGATGGGACATATTTTTTCGTTGATTTGATTTGAACAACGTACAAATATGAGTGTTCGCTCAGGAAATTTTGTGTGAAGAATTAGATAGTTTTTTCATAGTTAAGGGCCAAACAACGAATAGAGAGCGAATCAAGTGCAGTGGAAACGCCACATTACCATGTATTTGCTGGAAATGCATGCAATTGCTATTGCGTCGCCATCTATATATAAGATAACAATAAGTTTTCCCCACAGTAAGAAGCAGAGTTCTCAACCAATGGCGAATTTATTAGGTAAATGAATCAGTATTGTCATTGGATTAATAGGCCACAACAGTACTATGCGAAGTTATGGTTTGATTTATTGAGACATTTCTCAAAAACATTTCTATATTTTAAGATTTATATTTAACAAGTAAAAAAAGCTGGCCGAACTTTTAATACCCTCCACTATTTGAAACGAATTTGACAATTTTCAATAATGAAAAAAAAAAAAAATATATATATATATAAATATATACATATATATATATAGGGTCTATAAGACGACATGGACCTGCATAGCCAACTTTTGTGCATATATATATATATATATATATATATATATATATATATATATATATATATATATATATATATAGGGTCTATAAGACGACATGGACCTGCATAGCCAACTTTTGTCATAAGCTATTACAATATTCAAATGCGAAACTTATATGGTGGCTATACAAGAACATGGACCTAAACGGACAATTTTCTGTCATAGGCTCTAGCATCCATTATAAACTTCAAATACCAAATTTGAGACATTCCCGGATATTAATGTCGCTTAAATCACCAAAATTCCGAAAATAGGGAGGTACCATTATATATGGGCTATACCAAAACGTGGACCTGCATGGCCCATTTTCAATAGCAATAGTACTGCAGACATAATATACAATTGAAAAAAGTTTTATCAATCTACTTCATTTCGTTCGGAAGCTTGAGCCCGATTGCCCTCAAATTTCACACATCCCAATTTTTTTATCAATCCAAGGTCTGGTGTTAAGATGGAATATATCGGTCCGCTCCTTCTGGTACCTCCCCCACAAAAGGTCGAAATTTTCAAAAAATATTCTTTGCACAGAAAGAAAACCGATAATCCGATTTGGCTAAAAATTTGCAAATCCTTATATTTGCGTCAGTGCGAAAATAGACAATATCGGTACACTCCATTAAATATCTCCCCCACAAGGGGTTAAAATTGTGAATGCTTACAACTCTTATGAAATGTGATGTTAGAGTCCGATTGTCGTCAAATTTCAGACATCCTAATATTTTCATAAACCCAAGATCTGTTGTTAAGATGGAATATATCGATCCACTCCTTCTGGTACCTCTCCCCACAAAAGTTCGAAATTTTTAATATCCATTGAGCGCACAAAACGCGAAATTAACATCCGATTCCATTCCAGACTTGACACATCTGAATATTTTTATCAACACAGGATCTGTAATGGAGGTCGACCATTCCTTCTGATACCTCCCCTACAAAGGGTCAAAGTTTTGAATAGCCAAAACTTTTATAAAATCCGAAATAAGCATCAGCATCACACATCCCATTATATATACTAATACAAGATCTATTGTGAAGATGGGATATATCGGTCCACTCATTCTTGTACCTACACCACAAAAGCTCAATATTTTGAATATACACGAAGCTCGTAAAAAGCGAAATTTACATGCTTCATCCAAAACTGAGATGAATATGGAAATTTTGATTTCGCATAAAATTGAATATAAATGTTCGATTTTATGGTAATTTTGCCCATACCAACACCACATAGTGGTAAGGGTATTATGTCTTTGTGCATTTGTTTGTAACATGGAGAAGGAATCGAGATAGACCCATAGTTATTTTTGAGGATCTCCATAGAATCACTTTCTGAGTTGATTTATGCATATCAGTCAGTCTGTCCGTCCGTCCGTCTGTCCATGTATTCTTGTGAACAAAATGCAGGTTGCATTTATTATCCGATTAAGATGAAATTTTGCACACATCATTTGCTTGGCCCAAGGACGAACCCTATTAAAATTGGAGATAATCGGATCAGATTTAGATATAGCTTCCATATATATCTTCGTCCGATTTGCCTTTTATTGTGCACCAAACGTGTAATATCAGTCCAAACATTATGGAATTTTGCACATACAACCAAATTAGGCCTGAAAATAAGTATGCCAAATTTGATCGAAATCGGTTCAGATATAGCTACAGCTCGCACATATATTGTTCATCCGATTTGTTATTTTTGTCCTCCGCAGCCGTAATATGCACTCTGTAACAACAATATTTGAGGAAATATTAAATACACCTCAGAAATACCTTTTGCTAAATTTTATCGAGATCGGTTCAGATTTGGATATAGCTCCCATATATAACTTAGTCCGATTTACTTTTTATTGTGCACTAAATGTCTAATATTTTCCCAAATGATATGGAATTTAGCACATACGACCGAATTGAGTCTAGAAGGTAGTATGCCAAATTTGGTGAAGATCGGTTCAGATATAGCTATAGCTCCCATATATGCTGTTCATCCGATTTGTCATATTTGTTATCCACAGCCGTAATATGCATTCCATAACAACGATATTCAGGGAAATATATCAAATACTGTTCAGAAATATCTTTGCCAAATTTTATCGGGATTGGTTCAGTTTTTGATATAGCTCTCATATATATCTTTATCTGATTTTAAATTAATTTTGCACCAAATGGACAATACAAGTCCGAATTTAAAAGGCACAAATGCTTCGGCATATTTCGTCCTTTGAACTTTAAATTATAATTATAATTATAATCATAGAATGTATGATTGAATTCTTCTATAAAAACTTTAAAAACTTGATCAGCTGTCCGTCCGTCTGTTGTAATCACGCTACAGTCTAAACGAATTAAGATAGGAAGCTAACAATTTGCACAGTCTCTCCTTTGTCTGCAGGCAGGTCAAGTTCGAAGATGGGCTATATCGATCTACGATATCGTATAGCCCCCATATAATGGTACCCCACGTTATTCGGTATTTTGATAATTTTAGCCACATTTTCTAATGGAATGGTCTGAAAATCCACACAAGGAGATCCCTGTGAGTACTTTATCCCTTGAAAGAGAATTATCTATATAGGTCCATGATATCGTATATACCCCATATAACGGTACCCTCCGTTATTCGTTATTTTGATGATTTCAGCCAAATTTTTCAAAGTTCTCTATATAGGTTAACGATATCGTATATCCCCCATATAACGGTACCCCCGATATTCGGGATTTTGATGATTTTAGCCACATTTCCCAATGGAATTATCTGAAAATCCACACAAGGAGTTCCTTGTGAGTACTTTACCTCCAGATATAGATTTGTCTATATAGGTCCACAATATCGTATATCCCCCATATATCGATATTAGGTATTTGAAAGATTTTAACAGAAATTTCAATGGATTTTATTTTTTTGAAAATTTTCTAATTCGTTCCAAATGGTGGAGCGTATTCAAAGTTCGGCCAGGCCGAACTTACTGCTTTTTTCCTTGTTTTTTTTTTACCCTCCACCATAACTTCGTCATTCTTTTGTAAATCCTCGAAATACTCATGTCAGACCCAACAAAGTATATATGTTATTGATCAGCGTAAAATTCTAAGTCGATTTAACCATGTCCGTCTGTCTGTCCGTCTATCTGTCCGTCTGTCGGTCCGTCTGTCTGTCCGTCTGTCTGTCCGTCTCTCTGTTGTAATCAATCTTGCGAACGAATTGAGATAGAAGGCTAAAATTTTCATATAGCCCCCATATAGCGGTATCTTCCGATATTCGGTATTTTTATGATTTTAGCGACATTATTCACCAGAATTGTTTCAAATTACGTATTTAGAGTTCGTAATGGGAACTACAGTCTGTGACAGCAAATTGTCTTTGCAGGTCCAGGTCTTCGTATATGCCCTATATATCAGTATCTCCCTATATTCGGTATTTTGACGAGTTTAGGTACAATAACCACCGAAATTGTTTGAGATATCGTATTTGACTTTCATAATGGATGCTATAGCCTGTGACAGAAAATTATCTATGCTAGTCCAGGTCTTCGCACAGCTCCGATATAACGGTACCTCCCTATTTTGATGATTTTAGCTACATTATTCACCATTTTATTTCGAATTTGAATATGGTAATGGCTTATGACAAACAATGCCTATGTAGGTCCTCGTCATCAGGACCCCAATATAACGGCTATATACGGTATTTTTAAAATGTTAACATAATATTTTAAGGATTTTATTTTTTGAAAATTTTTAAATTCCTTCCAAATGGTGGAACTGCTTTTCAACTTGTTCAAAATTATATCCTTGACAACATCTCAATGTAGAAATCTATATTCAAAATTTGGTACATACGCAAATTAGAAATGGGAACTTTTTTTCTATGCAGCCGATTTTTCTATGCAGCCAATTTCAATATTATTTCCCATTTTGTGAAATCGAAACCAATTTAGGGTCTCAAGTACAATATTATACTGTCCTCCCTGCTGGGTGTACATCTAGGTCACATTACCAGTTCAAATTACCATTTGATCAAATAAACTTCCATTGCCTTTGTTCGAATCTTGAAAAGCTATTGTTCATATTGAAGAGAAATTTTTTGTGCGCATTACATCTGCTTGTTTTACGTAATAGCGATTTTCTAAAATTCCTATAAATGTTTCCGTTTGTGAAACACAGCCTTAGTTCTACATCCTCGGCCGTCTAAAAATCAACTAATAATTTAATCGATCTTTTGAATAAAAATGCTGTCTTCAAAGTTTTTTGCTATCATGGCCATGGTGATCTCCATGATCTTGTTTAGTGCACCAGCAGCTGAGGGAACCTTCCTGGTATTGGCCTGTTTACTAAGATCGCCATTGTGTCCTTTCCGTACTACGACAACTACAACAACCACAACTGAAAAGAAGACATAATTTTGAAAATTATAATTTTGCAAACATTTTATTTGAGAAATAAATAACAATGTTTTAAATCGGCAAACATTCTTCATATTAAATTTCAATAAGTAAAAAAACAGTAAGTTCGGCCGGGCCGAACTTTGAATACCCCCCACCATTTGCAACGAATTAGAAAATTCTCAAAAAAAAAAAAAAATAAAATAAAATCCATTGAAAATTCTGTTAAAATCTTTCAAATACCTAATATCGGCAGGTGCAGATATGTGGGGGCGATATATGATATTGTGGACCTATATAGACAAATCTATGTCTGGGGTAAAGTACTCACAAGGATTTTCAGATAATTCCATTGGGAAATATGGCTAAAATCATCAAAATACCGAATATCGGGGGTACCGTTATATGGGGGATATACGATATTGTGGACCTATATAGACAAATATCTTTCAGGGATTAAAGTGCTTAAAAAGAATTCCTTGTGTGGATTTGCAGACAATACCATTGGAAAATAAAGCTAAAGTCATCAAAATACCGAATATCGGGAGGTACAGTTATATGGAGCTATACAATATCGTTAAACTATATAGAGAAATCTATGTCAGGGGTTAAAGTGCTCACAAAGAAGCCCTTGTGTGGAATGGACAAATTCCATGGAAAAATGTGACTGAAATCATAAAAATGCCGAATATCGGAGGGTACCGTTATATGGGGTATATACGATATCGTCGACCTATATACACAATTCTCTTTCAGGTTGTGAAATATTCATAAGGAACTCCTTGTATGGATTTTCAGGCAATTCCGTTGAAAAATGTGGTTAAAATCATCAAAATACCGAATAACGGGTGGTACCGTTATATGGGGGCTATACGATATCGTGGACCGATATAGCCCATCTTCGAACCTGAGCTGCCTGCAAACAAAAGAGAGATCTGTGCAAAACTTTAGCTTCCTATCTTAATTCGTTTAGACTGTAGCGTGATTACAACAGACGGACCGACGGACGGACAGGGCTAAATCGTCTTAGAATTTCACGCTGATCAAGGATATGTATACTTTGTTGGGTCTAAAATTATTATTTCGATGAGTTACAAACGGAATGAAGAACTTAATATACCCTCCATACTATGTATGGTGGAGGGTATAAAAATCGGTGAATAATGTAGCAAAAATCATCAAAATACCGAATATCGGGAGGCATCGTTATATGGGGGTTATACGAAGACGTGGGCCTCCACAGATAATTTTCTGTTTTAGGCTATGATATCCATTACGAACTTCAAATACCAAACTTGAAACAATTCCGGTGAAGAAAGTCGCTAAAAGCATCAAAATACCGAATATCGGGATCAAAATACCAAATATGGAGACTATACGATGACGTGGACCTGCACAATGGCCACCAAAATCTCCGGATACCAATCCTTTGGGCTATTGTGTCTGGAGTATTTTGGAAAGCAAGGTCGGAACTAAAAAAAATACCAAAGTGTCGATCGGGAATGGGCCGAAATACCAGGGAGAAACATTCGGGCAGCGTGTGACGGTTTATAGGCAATAATTCAATGTGACTAAATGTGTGTGTGAAAAAAATAAAATCCGTTAAAAATTCTATTAAAATCTTAAAAAAAACCGAATGTAGCCGTATATTAGGGTCTAGCAGACCTTATGACCCTGTATGGAAAATAGAAGACCTCAAGTTTCAATTTGGAAACAATTTGCCTAAAATCAGATTTCAAATTTTTAGTTATTTCCATTTAGTTAATGAAAAGTTTATTTAAATTCTCCTCAAATGTTTCTGCATTAAATTTTAAAATCACATATTTGTCTGGAAGATCAATGGCACTATTGTGACCATACATTAGGATAACGCATCGTCCATTTGTTACCAATTTTCGATCATGTAAATAAGTTAGACCACAGAGAAATCCCTCTGTGACAAATTTACGATAACAATCCGAGTGTTTCTGATAAAGATATATAACATTATGATACATGGATATATAATCAGCCGTAGATTTGGTGGCGGATAAAAAATATATTGGAGTTATTGGTCGAAAATGGGATAATTTAATTGCCATGTCTGGTAATATGGAACATAAAAGTATGGCAGCAGCATTACATTCCAGAGAAGCTGCGATACAGGACCGGGCAATAGTATCACAGCCACTTTGAGATTCATCACAATAGAAAGGGGAAGAGGACCAAAGCGATGGAAACATGTGATTGAAGATAGATCGTTGCAGTAGATGAAATTGAAAGGAGTCGTAGCTACCATGGTCGGATTTAATAAAATATTTATCGGGATAATAGAAAACCTCTGGCCAATTGCATGGATCCACAAAGAGCTGGCGCCCAACGAAGGGCGTGCAATCCATTATTATGGCTTTCTTTTGTCTATAGACACTTTTCAAAAAATTTGAAGCTGTCCGACTTAAATTTAAAATCTCAGGATTTGTGGTAGTGATTTCCTTCGCCTTTCCTTTATATCCTTCTTGGAAGCCTTCAGAAGCGATTTTAAATTCTATTAAAAAAACATCATATCCCTTGACGATCCACTCGAAATTGGTATTTTCTTTCTCCTGCATTTCATTTAATACCACACGACAGCCAAGTTGCATATTTTGACAATTTAGGAGACCCAACACCTCCTGCAACTCCTTCAGATACAATTCAGTACCGGCTATGTACGAAATCAATACTCCAATGCCCATCTCCCGGGCAAATGTAATATCCTCAATTTCCTCTACGGAAACTCTGGAACGATTACATCGTCCCGGGAAACGTACCGCAGATTTTGAACGCAAAACACCGCATTCCATTACCTCACAATTTAGATCTTCGCCAACAATTGAAATGATTCGTACCTGAAGTGAGGGGCCAATTAAAATATAATTTCCCAATTGGCATTCATCGACAAGAAACCGGCCATTTACATAGATTTTCCTACGACATCCCTTTGTGGAATATTGACGATTTGTGGTTAATGTCAGTGTTTCTCCTTTTTCCATTTCATAAACAGCAGTTGGATCATCAAAATAACCAGTGTACTGACAACGTGGACTTAATATGGCAAACAAGCTGACATTCACCGGATAACCATATTCCTGAGATATTTTCAATTCACAATTTCTTAAATTGAAAACACATCTCTGTTTATCCACTTCCGTTCCCACAAACAAGTCCATAAAGAAACATCGCATCCCCGCACGTAAATAATCCTCCAAAGTCTTAGGATCCGAATTATAGCCACTAAGTTCAATGCATTGCTTGTTGCCATTTAAATAGATTTTTTCTTCTTTATTCAAAATTTCATAACCAGCGAAATAACCCAACCAGGAATCTTCAGATAATTGCGAACACTTAACTGTTTCCAGAATTTCGAAATCTTCTTCCTCAGCTTCACTTTCTTCGAAGACATCACTGTCGTCAAGCTGTTCCGAGTCGGCAACATTTTGAGTTGGAAATTCTTTTTTGGTTTTATTTTGTGGAAACTTATCATCTTCAAGCCGTCCGAATTTGCTCAATACCACCTTCTGCTGCAATTGTGTTAGGGTTTTGTGGGCATGCCTTAATTTCCGTAGACCTAAACGATTTAATTTTTGGGCCATTTGACGGCTTATCTCTGCCAAGGACGTTATTTGACTTTCCATTTATATTTTTCTTTTAAAAAAATGTTTCAAATTTTAAATAATATTGGCTCTGTCTGGGTATTTATACCTACAACACTATGTGTTGAGGGTATTATAAGTTTGATTGGGACAAAAATTATGTAACACCTCGAAATATTGGTTTTCCACATAGGAAAGTATATATGGATCTTTCTATCTCGCCGTGATGAGTCGGTCTATCCCTCCGTTCGTCCGTCTGTTAATTTGTAGCCACTCCGAAGGTCGCAATTATGGGCCGACATTCACGAAATTTAGGAGGTGGGGCTAGGGCCAGAATGGAAGCGTATTGCTTTTGGAGATGATCGCATAATAGTTAGGGGTTGAAATGGACCAAAAACTAAAAATTGTTCTTGCTCTACAGGTCGCAATTATAGACCAATCGACGCGGAAGTTAGCATGGGACAAAAGCTTAGGGCTGTTCATAAGCCTGCCAATTTGGATGGCCATCGGGTAATATTTAGTGGGTGAAATAGACCATAACATTTGTGTTAAATAAAAGTCAAATTTTCCATTAAAAATAAAAAAAAAAATTTGAATCGCGACGAAATCACAAATAGCCGAATAGGTCAATTCTGACCATTACATAGATGCCGGTAGTAAATATATCGGATATATATAGCGGAATATATACAATGTATATATACAAAGGAAGGTTATGTTAGCTGGGATGCGTATATCTTAAGAATTGCTGGACCGATTTCGACAAATTTTGTCAATTCAGAATGCCCTCTTGGCATAAAAGTATATAAGAAGAATTCTAGCATTTTGAAAGACCATTGGATTATATTTAGCTGTAAAATGGACCACAACAACTAACAGCACGACGGAGTGCATAAATATTGACCAAATGTCCCTGGTCAAAATGCTAAGGGTAATATCTAGGCAGTGCTCCATGACATAATTTCAAAAGCGAAATCTTCCAAAAGGGATTTGGACATAGGGGGGGCTTCTAACATATTGTTGTGTTGTAGGGTATCACATGGTCGGCCCCGCACGACTATGGTCCTTGCTCACTTGTTTTCTAGTAATATTTACTGAGTAAGGTCATTCGGTTATTTTTACTCCCAGACGGAACGGACAAAGCTAAACCTAGAATTTTGAACGAGGGTTCGTCTTGGTGCCTAGGCGTCGGTACGTACTAAAATAGTACGAAAAGTACCTTAATGTGCAAAAAAAAATTATTTGATGGAGTTTAGGATAGGTGTACCAATGGATTTTTGAAAATTTGAACGTTAACGTTACGAAAAGTTATAAAATTGTACTAAACTTCTAAAATGGTATAATTTAGTAAATTGATAAAGCCAAAAAATTTGAAATTTGGTATGATAAGCAAGGTTGGGCGGTAAGTTTGATATATGAAGGTGGGTTTTAAAATATGTACTATGTATGGGAACTGTACTAAATGGTTATAAATTTGGAACAGTTTGGTTTGAGGTGCACGGATGAAGCTGGAATTTTGAATGTTTTTATTGGGCTACCTGTGATAAAAAGGTGATTTCAGAAATGTATATCATAAGTACACGAAAAGTACTAAATAGTACTATATTATGTACAATTTGGTACTTGGTAAAAAGGTAGTGCTGGCAATCTGATATTTGGTGTTGGGATCTCTCTTCATGTCTAGCCTGGACTTGTTGGGAAATTGGTTTTTGGAATTGTAAATTTGTACTGCAATTGTACAAAAAGTACTGAATGGCACTTTATTAAATATTGAGTGAAGGGATAGAGATAAAATTCTGAAATTTTATATTTAGATTACTGATGGTATCTGTTTTTGAGATTTAGCGGTGGTTTCGGAAATATGTACTATAGTTATACGAAAAATACTAAATAGTACCAAATTTGGTATTTGGTCTCTATTGTTGTTGAGGTCTCTATTGGTATCTGGGATTGAGATGTGGGTGTAAAATTTTGGAAAAATACTAAATAGTACCAAATTTGAAATTGGGTAAAGGAATAGATTTAAATTCTGAAATTTGATATAGATGTCACTGTTGTTGTCTACGGCTAAGATATGGAAGTGGTTTTGGATATGTGTACAATAATTATACAAATAGTACTGAGTGGTACTATGTTTAGTATTGAGTGAAGGGATAGAGACAAATTTCTGAAATTTATATTACTGATGGTATCTGTGTTTGAGATTTGGTATTGGTTTGGAAATGTGTACTATAATTGTACTAAAAGTACTCAATAGTACCAAATTTAGTATTGGGTGAAGGGATAGGGCTGGAATCCATAAATTTGCTTTAAATATCATTGTTGGTGTCTACGGTTATAATATTGAGGTGGTCTTGTAAATGCTTCCTATAATTGTACGAAAAGTACTAAGTAGTACTAAATTTAGTATTTTTTGAAGGAAAAGAGCTGAAATCCTAAAATTTTATATAAATATTTTTTTTTTGTGTCTGTGGTTATGTTATAAAGATTTTTTTTAATTTGTACTATAATTGTGGGAAAAGGACTAATTAGAAAGAAGATTGGTATTGGGTGAAGGAATATAGCTGAAATCCTGAAATTGGATATGGAAGTCACTGTTGGTGTCTGTGGTTAAGGCATGGTGGTGGTTTTGGAAGTGTGTGTTATAATTGTACGAAAAGTACTAAATAGAACTACATTCGGTATTGAGTGAAGGAATAGAACTAAAATCCTCAAATTTGGTATAGATGTCACTTTTTGTATCGGCAATTAAGATATAGGGGTGGTTTTGGAAGTGTGTACAATAATTGTACAAAAGGTATTGAATGGTACTATATTTGATACACGGTGAAGGCACGGGGCTGGAATTTCAAATCTTATATTGAGGTGTCTCTTGGTGTCTGTGGTTGAGATATGGAGGTGGGTTTGGAACAGAGTACTATAATTGTATGAAAAGTACTAAATGATACCATATATGTTAATGGGTTAGGGTATAGGGCTGGAATCCTCAAATCTGATATTGAAGTCTCTGTTGGTATCAGTGGTCGAAAGTTTTAGGAGGGTTTGGAAATATGTACTATTACTGTACCAAAAGTACAAAATGATAATACATTTGTTATTGGGTGAGGGAATAGTGTTGAAATCCTGAAATTTGTGGAAGTGACGAAGTATCGGTCACTTGCTTGTTTAACCATAAGTGAGGTTCGTGGTTAAATGGGAATAGAGTGAGTTGAACTGTATTATCAGAGCACATATTTTGATAAAAATAAAAGAATGCAATTCGAAAACTTGGACCTGTGTCCCGCTAGAGAGGGCAATGCCTATTGCGAACTTTGGAATAATTCTGTTGAAAAAATATGTCTAAAATCGAGAAAGGGCCGAAGATAGATAATTTTCTATCAGAAAAGTTAAGGGGCAAACACATAGAAAGCTTGAAGTCATGGCTAGGCATATTAATGCCAAATTATAATGGAAAACGACGGCAGAATTTTAGTGCGGCTCTTTAATCCCTTTATGAATACTCATAAAATATGCCTAGCCATGTCTTCAAGCTTTTTATGTACTTGCACCTTTAGTACCTATTGTGAACTTTAAATTACGAATTTCAAATAATTTTGTTGTAGAAGGTCGCTAATATCATCCAAATACCGAATATGGGAAGGCACCGTTTTATTGGGTTATACGAAGACGTGGACTTGCATATGCATTGGAGGTGGTACACATTACGAACTTCAAATACCAAATTTGAAAAAAGTGGATGAAAAGTGTGACACAAATCATCGAAAAGTTGGAGGTACAGTTATACGGGATCTACACCCGAACTTTGAGATCTATACCAATTTATAGAAAATTCAGTTAAAAATTGTGACTAAAACACCAAAACCACCTTAAATTTGTCGTTACAGTTATATGGGAGCCCATACCAAAACATGAACATTTTCAATGCCAAAAATTCTGCAGATCCGAAAAACATTTGAGTGAAATTTTGTCCATCCTGCCAAAGTTAAAATGTTCAACCTACGTCTATGTATGAAACGTTCCGGAAAAGCATTAAAAGCATGTTCTTTATATGATATCAAAAAAAAAAAAAAAAAAATGCAAACAAAGTAGGTTCTGGAACACCTGGCCATAAACCAATTAGATGTCAGATGGGACTACTGGCCGAACTTATTTTTATTCATTTATTTATTTATTATTATTTATTTATTTATTTATTTTTTTTGGGTAAGATTTATTGAATTTCGTCTATTTAATTTTTGGGGCTAATGAATCGACGCAGACGCAACCATTTCGGTAAGAACTCTAAGAATCGAAGAATTTTAAAAATCATTTAGAACTGAAAATTTTAACATTTATTTATTTAAAAAAATATTTTTTTTAGACGATTACGTCCTAATTAATATCCCAAGGAATCCCGTTATGAATAATTCCGAAACAATCATTAAAAAGTCCTTTTTGGACTTTATGTGGCCAAGAATTCTGGAAGAAAATGTTTGTGAAATTAACAGGGAAAATAAAACCAAATTTTTCATTCCCGAAGTGAAATTTGATAATCTCTGGGCTCACAGTTTGCTGGCAGCGAAATGTTATGGAGAATATCGAAAACCTTTGGAATTAGACGCTCGCAACGAGCAAGCAACTGGAGAAAATCAAAATGAATTGGAATTGGAACAGATGCCCTATCGTACACCAGTTCCGACAATAATGCCATTAGACCAGCAATTGGCAAACATTGAACGGGATAGGGAAATACGAAAACAATTAGCATATGATTTTGTTAATCGCACTGTTCCCTGGTATATACAACGTTCTGGTCCTAAGGCGAATTTCCAAATATCGAATGAAATGAAATCGAAATTTTCAAATCTTTTTGAATTTGAGATTTTAGAAAATATTCAAAATTTCCAATGCCAATTGATGATTATCGATGTGGCAATAGATTTTGGTCTTCGCGAAGTGGGACGTTGTCTGAAATTCTTGCCATACGTCAAAGTTATAGCAGTTGTTCGCAATGCAGACCTATGTCGTCAGTTGGTGAATTATAATTGTGGAATTGCGGTCACCAGGATGGAAGACAATTTGGAGAATTCCTGGCATGATGAATTAAATCGTTCTCTCAACATGGGCATCCAATTTGCTAAGGATAATCATCTGTTCGAAAATATGGCAAAGCCTTTTGTGTTTGTATTTGCAAATAATCGTAATTTTTGTGCGTGTGATAAATTTAAAGTGTTGAGAGAATTTTAAGTGTTTTTAAAAATAAATATGAGATTGATTTAAAACTGAGAGGAAATATGAAGAACTCTGGAGTTTCATGAAAATCGAATCAAAATACCGAATATCGGGAGGTACTGTTATATGGGGGCTATGCTAAGGCGTGGACCTGCACAGACAATTTTCTGACTTAAACTGTAGTATCCATTTCGAAATTCAAATACCAAATTTGATACAATTGCGATTAATAATGTTGCTAAAATCGTCAAAATACCGAATATGTGAAGGAACCGTTATATGGGGGCTGTACCAAAATTCACTGGAGATTTTTTTTCGACAGGAAAAATTTCATTGGTTATCATTTTTCGAGTTAAGAGTTTGTAAAGGGTACTTCTTCCTTTGATAGGAAATCGCCTATACAGGGTGAGATGAAAAAACTGCAACCAGACTACTGTAATTTCTAAGCCAGTGACAGCTCATTATATTGTTTACAAACGGACAAAAGCATTTTTGTGAGAATTTTCCAGAAGAACAAGTTATTCGTGATGGAATTAAAGCGTGATAGTGTGATATCTTTAAATTTGGCTGGAAAACCACAAGTGGCTATCGTTAGAGCACTCCAACATTTAAATTTGAATAAATCGCTTGTGTCTCGTACCATCGCTCGTTGCCGTGATACTGGTAGCGTAGCCTGATGTCTAGGAAGTGGACGGAATAAAACAGCAAGATCAGCAGAAATGGTTCGAAAAATAAAGAAGTAAAGACTTGATCGAAACCCGAAAAATGGCTCGTGAGCTGAACATATCCCAATATTCTATTCGGCAAACATTGAAAAATGAGCTCGGGGTAAAGCCATTGAAATTGAAAAAAGTGCAAGAACTTACACCGCAGCAGAAAGAAAATAGACTCAAAAGAGCTAATGAGTTGCTTAGCTTGGACGAAAGTGGTGAACTGTCGAATTTGGTTTTCTCCAATGAGAAAACATTCGTTGTTTAGCAGTTTACAAACAAAACAAAACAAAACAAAATTATCGTGTTTACTTTCCAAAGAGGTCAGCTGAAACGTGAACCTACATGGTCCATTTTCTGTCTCATGCTGTAGTATCTATTACGAACTTCAAATACCAAATTTGAAACAATTCTGGTAAATAATGTCGCTAATATCATCAAAATACCGAATATCTGGAGGTACCGTTATATGGGGGCTATAGGAAGAAGTGGACCTACATGGCCCATTTTCATTACCAAAAGTCCTGCAGACTTAGTACACATTTGAATAAATTTTTATCAACTTACTTCATTGCGTTCGGAAGCTAGAGTGATTTCCACAGACGGATAGACGGACTGGCGGGCTGACATTACTAAATCGACATAGACTTTCCAAAATCTAAAATGTATATTTCGAGGTGTTACGAAAGGAATGACAAACTGAACATAACCTCGATATTATGGTGTATGATATAAAATTACCAAAGTGATGGTTTCATTTGTCGTTTGAAGGCCATAATTCGTGCCAAAGGGGAGTAATGCGAACAAATCTAAACTTATTCTAAAATTTGATGCTATTTCCGACATTTTTTGCTTTCATTCAATGAAATTAAAAAAAATTTAAAAATTATGGCGTTTGACTTTGTTGCAGTTTTTTATCTCAACCTGTATAAGTACACGTCTTCATATATAGCTCCCACATAACTGTACCTTCAAATATTCGGTATTTTGACGATTTTAGTCATACTTTTCACAAGAATTATTTCAAAATAAAAATTTGAAGTTCTAACACCTCACCCACAAAGGGTCACAATTTCTGTCATAACTGGCGAAACAAGTCTGCGTTTCTTTGCAACGTTGCTATATCTAAACATATGTCTCGTAACTAGAAACCTGAGATGAATAAGGAATTTATCATTTCGCATAAAATTGGCTATAAATATTTGATTTTCTTGTAATTTTGCCCATCCCAATACTTTTATCTATATTAGATGAAGTATGAAAATGGCATACTTCGGTCTACTGTATATTTTATACCTCACGCATATTTCAACATTTTCTAAAAATTATCACATATTTCATGAAAAGTGAAGGAAGTAGTCTATATAGTCCAAACCGGCACGTCACAATATGTATATCATATTTATTTAGGTCCCATATGAAATGGACAGTACTAAACTATTCCTTCGGAATCTACTCCATAGAGGGTCAATTGTTTGATGAATCAGAACAGAAGTCGGCATAGCTTGGCAAAACCAACGCACAGTGGTCGAGGTCGTATGGGAACAGCGCCCAAAAATACTTTCAGTGCAGATATCAATATGAATCTTTGGTTATGGTACCTTGATGGGATAACTATAAAAAATGTGACAAAATGGATATGGTCGATGCATGTTTTGGCATGGTCCCCTTACAACATACCTCCCGAATAAGGGTTATTTGTCCAATTCTTGTCACATTTCTGCACCAGATTGAAATGTTATTTGACATTTTACATTCTAAGGAGTTAAAAAATAATCTAAGTGAAAATTATTTGGAAGGCTTCAGGTAGAGTCCCCCTTTAAAGATGCCTCCAAAAATAGAAGCATTTTTTTATACAAATCAAATCCAAATTTGATTATTTTTTGTAAAAAAAAAAAATTAAATTATAACAATTTAATGTAAATTTGTTTGTCTTAAGGTCCTATTGAAATTGGAGATAATCGGTAAAAATTTAGGAAAAGCTCCCATATATATTCATCCAATTTGCCTTATATTGTGCACCAAGCTTGTAATATCAGCCCAAATGATGATTTAATTCTCACAAATTCCCCATTAAAAGCTTTATTTGTTAGTGACGCTCTACTAAATATGCAAAGGTGTAGGGTATCAGAAGTCGGCCCCGTCCGACTTTAAGACTTTCTTTACTGGTTATTGTTTGGTAACGTTCGCTGTCCCGTTATAAAAGGGTCAGAGCTCAGAAGAAGACGGTTAATTAGATCAGCGTTTGTTGAAACACGAACATTTTTTCGGGCATGATTTAGTCAAAACTTGGAAGATAGTCCCATGGATATATGGTTGTTAACTCTTTAGCAGTTTCCAGTGCAAAGGCCTTAAATTTTTCGACATTAATATTATACCCAGAAGACAATGCTTGCCACATTATTGAACACCCCTTAATTACATCCTTATCAATCCCAAGAAACAACAAGTTAAAAAGCAGTAAGTTCGGCCGGGCCGAACTTTTAATACCCTCCACCATTTACAACGAATTTGGAAATTTTCAAAAAAATAAAATCCTTAAAAAATTCTGTTAAAATTTTAAAAATACCGAATATAGCCGTTATCTTGGGGTCTATACGACGTGGACATACATATGCATTGTTTGTCATAAGCCATTACCATATTCAAATTCGCAACTGGACCCGCACCGACAATTTTCTGTCACAGACTGTAGTTCCCATAACAAACTTCAAATATCAAATTTTAAACAATTCCGGTTAATAATGTCGCTAAAATCATCAAAATACCGAACATAGCGAGGTGCCGTTATATGGGGGCTATACGAAGACGTGGACCTGCACAGACAATTTTCAGTCTTAGGGTGTAGAATCCATTTGGAACTTAAAATACCAAATTTGAAACAATTCCAGTGAATAATGTCGCTAAAATCATCAAAATACCGAATATCGGGAGGTACCGTTATATGGGGGCTATACGAAGACATAGACTTGCACAGACAATTTTCTATCTTAGGGTGTAGTATCCATTTGGAACTTCAAATACCAAATTTGAAACAATTCCGGTGAATAACGTCGCTAAAATCATCAAAATACCGAATATAGGGAGGTACCGTTATATTGGGGCTATACGAAGACGTGGACCTGCAAAGACAATTTTCTGTCTTAGGGTGTAGTATCCATTTGGAACTTCAAATACCTGATTTGAATCAATTCCCGTGAATAATGTCGCTAAAATCATCAAAATACCGAATATCGGGAGGTACCGTTATATGGGGGCTATACGAAGACATAGACTTGCACAGATAATTTTCTATCTTAGGGTGTAGTATCCATTTGGAACTTAAAATACCAAATTTGAAACAATTCCGGTGAATAACGTCGCTAAAATCATCAAAATACCGAAAATCCGGAGGTACCGTTATATGGGAGCTATATGAAAACGTGGACCTACATGGCCCATTTACGAACTTAACCTGCCTACTGGAAAAATAAACATGTGTGCAAAATTTAGCCATCTATCTCAATTTATTCGAAAGATAGCGTGATTACAACAGACAGACAGACGGACAGACAGACAGACAGACGGACAGACAGACAGACAGACGGACATCGCTAAATCGACTTAGAATTTTACGCTGATCAAGAATATATATACTTTGTTGGGTCTGACATGAGTATTTCGAGGAGTTACAAACAGAATGACAAATTTAATATACCCTCCATAGTATGGTGGAGGGTATAAAAACATATTCTATGTCACTAGCACTATAGAACTGACAAATTTGCAGCGAAGTCACTTCAGTATATTGGGCATATCTTACACATCTGACAAATTCTGAAAGTTAAATTAGCACTTTTAGAATCTTTGGACTATTACTAATGTCGTGATTCAGGGGGGAAAACAATTAAAACTTTAACTGAAATCCAATTTTATTTTCAAAATTAATCTTAAAGGCAACTCAGAACACTCACATCTTCTATGTTATACACATATACTAAACACATAAATTACTACACTAAAAAAAGTCAAGTTTTCAATAATAATGCCAAGATTTGTCATTTTAATATGTATTTGATTTTGTAATACAGTTCTATTTTTACTCCACTTTTTCTCTGATCCCACTACATTTTCTCTTTTTTGATGCTATTTTTGAAGTGCGCCTTTAGAAAGAAGCCAAGATTATTATGTTGTCTAAAAAGCTTAACCCCTTAAGAGTTCATTTGTACACATTTGACAATAAATATCTGATTTTCATTTTTTGAATTTTGGCCAATGGCGACCACTGTGCAACGGCTACTTTTTAACATGTTTTTCATTTTTCGAGGAGTACTTTTTACTTATTTTATTTTATTTTTTATTTCAACACTTCATTTTATAATAATTTTAATTATTTCACACTTTTTTGTATTTAAATGCTTTTGTCATTCAATTATCTGGTGCCACAGTGGTTGTAGTAAAAGGACACAATGCTGATCGCACCAAACATGCCAGCAATATGATAGTACTCTCTGCCATGGGGACAGCTACAAGGATTGCCAAAACAAGTACAATCAACAAACTGAAAATATGCGATGATATCATCTTCCTCTTGGCCTGATCTCTTGCTAATATCGAATGCTTGCGTTGGTGGGGAAACACCTACTGATATCTTGCCACATTGATCAGCAACTATTTATATGTGGTTGGATGCCACAAATCAACAGAGAGAGACCTTTGTTGAAACAAGTGTTGGCTATGGGTTGCCCACATACATGTATATATACATAGATAATGTTGTTCTGTGCCACAATTAAGATATTCAAAGTTTTTTTTTTTTAATTAATTATGAGGCATCTTAAAAATATAAAAAAAAACATAATATTTAAACAACAGACGCAAACATGATGTTCAACATATATATTAAAATAGAAAATGCATTAAAATGCTCCGAAGCCAATTGGATCAAGGTAATATTGAGTCAGTATCTCCGAACATTGGTGAAGAAAATTGAATTTTATTTAAATTCATATAAAATATCAGTTAAAGAGCAGACCGACTGAGACTCAAGGTCCAGGCGGTAGTTCTGAAGCTACAATCTTGAAATTTTGCACGATGGCTTGGTTTTTGGAAATCCATACTAAAAGGGTACGAAAAGGGCTAAAATGTACTAAAAACAAGTATTGAGAGATGTAATCCCTCAGAAAATTTATACCCTCCACCATTCTATGGAGGATAAATTAACTCTGTCATTCCGTTTGTAACTCCTCGAAATACTCATGTCAGACCCCACAAAGTATATATATTCTTGATCAGTATAAATTTCTATGTCGATTTAGCTATGTCTGCCCGTCTGTTCGTCTATCCTTCTGTCCGTCTGAGGAAATCACTACAGCTTCCGAACGAAATGAAGTAGGTTGATAAAATTTTACTCAAATGTGTATTATGTCTGCAGGGCTATTGATATTGAAAATAGGCTATGTGGATCCACGTCTTCATACAGCCACCATATAACGGTACCTCCCGATATGCGCTAATTTGATGATTTTAGCGACACTATTTACCGGAATTGTTTCAAATTTGGTATTAGAAGTTCGTAATAGATACTACTAGTATAAGAAAGAAAAGGGGGCATGTAGGTCTTCATGTAGCCCCCATATAACGGTGCCCCTCGATATTCGGTATTTTAATGATTTTTCCGACATTATTTACCGGAACTATTTCAAATTTAGCATTTGAAGTTCGTAATGGATGCTACAGACTAAGACAGAATATTGTCGGTGCAGATCCACGTCTTCGTGTAGACCCCATATAACGGTACCTCTCGATATTGGCTATTTTGATGATTTAAGAGACATTATTGCCCGGAACTACTTCAAATTCAATCAACAAACTGAAAGTATGCGATGATATCATCTTAGAGACATCTAAGACAGAAAATTGTCGGTGCAGAGCCACGTCTTCGTGTAGACCCCATACAACGGTACCTCTCGATATTGGGTATTTTGATGATTTTAGAGACATTATTTTCCAGAACTATTTCAAATGTGGCATTTGAAGTTCGTAATGAATACTACTGCCTATGACAGAAAATTGTTTGTGCAGGTCCACATCTTCGTATAGCCCCAATACAACCCCCGATATTCGGTATTTTGATGATTTCAGCTACATTCTTCACCGATTTTTTTTTTTGTTAAGTTTCGCATTTGAAGATTGTATTAGCTTATGACAAATGGTACCTATGCAGGTCCATGTCGTCGTATTGACCCTAATTTAACAGCTACATTCGTTATTTCTAAGATTTTAATAGGATTTTCAACGGATTTTTTTTGAGAATTTGCCAAATTCGTTCCAAATGGTGGACGGTATTCAAAGTTCGGGCCGGCCGAACTTACAGCTTTTTTACTTATTTTTATTTAAATGCACTTTAACTAGATGAACCCGGTACGCTTCGCTACCTTTTTTAAAACCTACACATATTGGTAAGGGTATTATGTTTTTGTGAATTTGTTTGTAACAGGGAGAAGGAAGCGGGATAGGTCCATAGTTACTTCTGTAGATATTCATAGAAGCACTTTCTGAGTCGATTTATGCATGTCAGTCCGTCCGTCCGTGTATTCATGTGAACAAAATGCAGGACGCATTTATTGTCCGATTGAGATGAAATTTTACAAACAATATTTGTTTGGCTTAAGGACGAACACACTATTTAGATATAGCTCCCATATATGTTCAACCGATTTCGGGTTACTTGTGCACCAAATTGCCAATATAAGTACAAATAACTTGAATTTTGGTACATCCGACCAAATTCAGTGTAGAAGCAAGTACATCAAATTTGGTGAAAATCCGTTCATAAATAGCTATAGCTCTCATATATATGTTTCATTCGATTTGGTTTTTAGGTCCCTCATATTTGGATCACGAGGGGATACCTAACCTAATTCAGACTGCTATCAATTCTAAGCCACTCGTCTGACAGCTGTTAAAATTATTCCAGTGATAGCTTATTACATTGTTTACAAGTGTACAAAATCATTTCGGTGAGAATTTTCCAGAAAAAAAATTATTCGTGATGGAATTCAAGCATGATAGTGTGATTTCTTTATATTTGGCTGGGAACCACAAGTGGATATAGCCTAAAGAAGCATTTAAATGTGAATAAATCTTTTGTGTCTCGTACCATCGCTCGTTACCGTGATACTGGTAACGTAGCCCGACGTAAAGGAAGTAGACGGAAGAAAACAGCAACATCAGCAGAAATGGTTCGAAAAGTCCTCCATCGAAACCCGCATCGCAGTGGCCGAAAAATGGCTCGTAAGCTGAACATATGGCAATATTCCATTCGGCAAATATTGAAAAATGTGCTAGGGGTAAAGCCATTGAAATACCAAACAGTGCCAGAACTTACACCGCAACAGAAAGAAAATAGACTCAAAAGAGGTACAAAGTTTCTTCGCTTTGCCGAAAATGGTGAACTGCCGAATTTGGTTTTCTCCGATGAGAAAACATTCGTTGTCCAGCTGTTTGTAAATAAACAAAATGATCGTGTTTACTTGCCAAAGAGATCATCTGAAAATATGCGCCTACGGTTGGCCACCAGAACTCAAGCGCCGGCCAGGGTGATAGTGTGGGCCGCCATAACAGCGGATGTCGCTCTCCGCTCGTATTAATCGACCGTGGCATCAGAACAAATGACGAATATTGTCGCGAAATAAATTTAGGGGGTGTATTAAAGCCTTAGACACGCAAACATTTTGTCAGCAGACCTCGGACATTTCAACATGAATGGTTACAAAATAAGGTTCCTCACTTCATTTCCAGCGCACTATGACCAATAAAATCTCCGGATACCGATCCGTTGGACTATTGTGTCTGGAGTATTTTGGAAAGCAAGGTTGGCACTAAAAAATACCAAAGTGTGGATCTCCTCAAGCAAGTGCTTCGCCGGGAATGGACCAAAATAGCGCAGAGCAACATTCGGACAGTGTGTGACGGTTTCATTGTTATTCTAAAATTTGGTGCTATTTCCGACATTTTTTGCTTTCATTCAATAAAATTCAAACAAAAAAAAAAAAAAAAAACCAGTTAAGAAAACCAGACAAAGACATAATACCCTGACCACCTTATGGTGTAGGGTATAAAAATGTAAATAGTATGTCGTTTGGTTTTGTTGCAGATTGTTTGTCTCACCCTGTATATATTTAAATGTGGATTTTTATACCCTCCACCATAGTATGGAGGGTATATTAAGTTTGTTATTCCGTTTTTAATATCTCGAAATATTCGTTTCAGACCCCACAAAGTATATATTTTCTCGATCAATATAAAATTCTATGTCGATTTAGCGATGTCCGTTCGTCTGTCAGTCTATCCGTCGATCCGTCTGTGGAAATCACTCTAGCTACCGAACGAAATGAAGTAGATTGATGAAATTTTACTAAATTATATATTTTGTCTGCAGGACTTTTTGTATTGGGCCATGTAGGTCCACATTTTGGTATAGCCTCCATATAACGGTACCTCCCAATATTCAGTATTCAGATGATTTTAGCGACATTATTCACCGAAATTGTTTCAAATTTGGTATTTGAAGTTCGTAATGGATACTGAAGCCTAAGACAGAAAACTGTCTCTTCAGATCCACATTTTGGTATAGGCCTTAAGAGTACATTTCTATATTCGGTATTTTGACGATTTTTGGTACAATATTCACCGAAATTGTTTCAAATTTCGTATTTGAATATTGTAATGGCTTATGGCAAAAGCTGCCAATATAACGGCTATATTCGGCTTTATTTTTAAGATTTTAACAGAATTTTTAACGGATTTTATTCTTTTGACTTACTTACTGAGTCGATTTATGCATTTCCGTCCGTCCGTCTGTCCATGTATTTTTGTAAACAAAGTACAGGTCGCATTTATTGCCCGATCCAGATGAAATTTTGCACAAATCATTTGTTTGTCCCAAGGACGAACCCTATTGAAATTGGAGATAATCGGTCAAAATTTAGATATAGCTCCCATATATATCTTCGTCCGATTTGCCTTTTATTGTGCATCAAACGTGTAGTATCAGTGCGAATAGTATGTAATCTTGCAAATACAATCAAATTAGGCCTGAAAATAAGTATGCCAAATTCGATCGAAATCGGTTCAGATATAGCTATAGCACCCATATATACTGTTCATCCGATTTGTTATTTTTATCCTCCGCAGCCGTAATATGCACTCTGTAACAACAATATTTGGGGAAATATAGCAAATACAGCTCACTAATACATTTGCTAAATTTTATTGAGATCGGTTCAGATTCGGATATAACTCCCATATATAACTTCGTCCGATTTACATTTTATTGTGCACCAAACGTCTAATATTTATCTAAATGGGATGGAATTTGGCACTTACGACCGAATTGAGTCTAGAAGCTGGTATGTCAAATTTGGTGAAGATCGGTTCAGATATAGCTGTAGCTCCCATATACACTGTTCATCCGATTTGTCATATTTGTTATCCACAGCCGTAATATGCACTCCGTAACAACAATATTTGGGGAAATATAGCAAATACAGCTCAGAAATATCTTTGCCAAATTTTATCGAGATCGGTTCAGATTTGGATATAGTTCCCATATATATCTTTATCTGATTTCAAATTAATTTTGCACCAAATGGGTAATACAAGTCCGAATTGAAAAGATACAAATGCTTCGGCATATTTAGTCTTTTGAACTTTAAATTATAATTATAATCACAGCGTGTATGATTGAATTCTCCCATAAAAACTTTTAATTTTTATGCGCAACTCTACTAAATTAGCAAAGTGGTGTAGGGTATCATAAAGTCGGCCCCGCCCGACTTTAGGACTTTTTTTGTCGAAAAATGAAAGATGGTCCAAGACATATCCAAAGAGAAAACTATTGAAATTTAACATTCGACAAACACAACTTTTCGATATGAGATGGGGACTCAAAACAGATACACCAAAACCTCCAAAAACTTTGAAAATCTTGATTGTTTCTAAACACACCTCTTAGATTTTCCATATTGAACAAAAATTGAACACATTGTTGCTGCTCTATTTGTATTTATTTGCCATGATTACTTTTACAAAAAATCCACACTGCACTTTATTCTGCAGCATCACCTGCATCGGCAGCTGGAGCTGTCGTTGTTGTGGTAGTGGTAGTACGGAATGGACACAATGGCGATCGCAGTAGGCAAGCCAACACCAAGAAGGTACCTTCAGCTGCTGGGGCACTGAAGAGGATCATGGAGACCACGATCATCATCAACACGAATAATTTTGATGATAGCATTTTTTCCTTTTTCCTTGATAGGTATTAAAAAAATTGAAATGGCTGAATTGATAGCTTTAAGAGTTAGCTGTCTACTGGATATGTTCATTCCCAGAAACAGAATATATAGGGAATTTTGCTGGATAAAAACAAATACCCTTTCCATTTATGTAACAAAATATTTTTTTTTTTTTTTTTGATATAGAAAACAGATATTTTCCGAGATAAACAAGGAAATTATTTTCTATTGTTCTAATTAAACAATTTCAACAGACAACAAAAGAAATTATTTTCTCGTTCATTCGTTGTAGAAAAAATGCAATATTTGCAGTTTGCATCACGAGTAGTAGCGTTTGGACGTAACGTAATTCCGTATTTAACTTTAATTGTTTTCTTCTTTATTTTTCGTTTTTTTTCTCTGTTATCCAACTTGGAATGAATTTTTATTGAAAGATATTCTCGCCTCATTGGCGATGGAGAATGATTAAGTTGACAAGTTAGAAAGTAAGACTTGGCTTGTCAATAGATGTATACACTTAGCACCTAACTATTAAATTTTTAAGGAGGTTTTACGAGGATTGGATTGATATATTAGGTCTTTGCAATCGATCTATAAACTATTGAGAAGATTCTTCATTATACGGTGTGAAATTGTTCGAATCTACGATTTTTAACTATATTCTAACATCACAACATGATAGAAGACCAAAAAAGAGAAGACACAATCCCATGAAATTTTCCTATTATCGTCCCTCAATATTTGGAAAACACTTTGGTCTATAGATTAGAAACCGCTAAAACTGCGAACACATGATGGAATATATGAACTTTATTAGAGTGAATCTAAGGTCAGTTTTAAATACGTACAACATTGGTACCTGCAATTTGAATATGTAGTTTGAAAATATTAGCTCATTTCAATTTGTTGCTGTACCCTACAACACCATTTGTTGGGGGGTATTATAAGTTAGATTGGGCCAAAAAAATGTTTCCGAGAGAGGAAACTATGTATGGATCTTCCTTTCTCGCCGAGCTGAGTCGATCTAGCTATGTATGTCCGTCTATTCATGTTAATTTGTAATCACTCTACAGGTCGCAATTGTGGCCCGATCCTCAGGAAACTGAAAATGAAGGTGGGATTAGAGTCATAATAGAACTCTATTGCTTTAGAAGATGATCGCTCAAAATTTAGGGGTTGAAAGGGACCAAAAGAAAAGAAAATTTCCTGATAATATGCCACAATTATTAACCAATCGACGGGGAAATTTGCATGGAGTTAGAGTTCAAGGCTGGGCAGAAGCTAACCAATTTGAATGGTAATCGGACATTATTTAGAGGGTAATAAAACCATAATTTTATGTCAAAAAATACAAAAATTTCCACTAAACCCGGATAAATCACAAGTACATTCAAAGGTCACTTCTGACCATTACAGTGATGCTCGACACGGAATTTTGCATGAGAAGAGAGTTAAGGACAGGGAAGAATTCCAGCATTTTGGATGACCATTGGACTATATTTAACTGTAAAATGGACCACAACAACTAACAGTACGACGGAGTGCGTAAATATTGCGCAAATGTCCCTTGTCAAGATGCTAAGGGTAATATCGGCGCAGTGATCCGTGACATAATTGCAAAAACGAAATCTTCCAAAATGGATATGGACATAAAGGGGCTTCTAAAATATTGTAGTATAGTAGGGTATCGCATGGTCGGCCCTCACGACTATATCCTTTGCTTACTTGTCTTAACATTAATTTACTTAAAATAAACTCGTAATTCCGCATGTGAAGTAGTGGGCATTTACTAGCAATTTTAATATATTTACTATGGAATAACTTTTTAAACCCTCCACCGTAGTATGGAGGAGTTTGTCATTCCGTTTGTAACACCTCAAAATATACATTTTAGACCCCACAAATTAAAAATTCTACATCGACTTAGCAATGCCCGTCTGTCTGTGGAAATCACTCTAGCTTCCGAACGAAATGAAGTAAGTTGATAAAAATTTACTCAAATGTTTATTATGCCTATAGGACTGTTGGTATTGAAAATGTGCCATGTAGGTCCACGTCTTCCTATAGCCCCCATATAACGGTACCGCCCGATATGCGGTATTTTGATGATTTTAGCGACATTATTAACCGGAATTGTTTCAAAATTGATATTTGAAGTTCGTAATAGATACTTCAGCCTATGCCAGAAAATTGTCTGCGCAGGTCCACGTCTTCGTATAGCCCCCATATAACGATACCTCCCGATATTCGGTATTTTAATGATTTTAGCGACATTATTTACTGGAACTATTTCAAATTTGGTATTTGAGGTTCGTAGTACAGCCTATGACAGAAAATTGTCTGTGCAGGTCCACGTCTTCGTTAGCCCTTATATAACGGTATCCCCTGATTTAAGCGACATTATTTACCGGAACTATTTCAAATTTGGTATTTGAGGTTCGTAGTACAGCCTATGACAGAAAATTGTCTGTGCAGGTCCACGTCTTCGTATAGCACCCATATAACGGTACACCCGATATTCGGTATATTGGTGGTTTTAGCGACATTATTTACCGGAATTGTTTCAAATTTGGTATTTGAAGTTCGTAATGGATACTACAGCCTTTGACAGAAAATTGTCGGTGCAGGTCCAAGTCTTCGTATAGGCCCTATATATCAGTACCTATTTATATTCGGTATTATGACAATTTTAGGTACAATACTCACCGAAATTGTTTGAGATGTCGTATTTGAAGTTCGTAATGGAAGCTACAGGTCTTCCTATAGCTCCAATATAACGATACCTCCCTATATACGGTGTTTTAATGATTTAAGCTACATCATTCACCGTTTATTTCAAGTTTCGAATTCAAATATGGTAATGGCTTATGACAAACAAAGCCTGTATAGGTCCACGTCGTATAGACCCTAATATGCGGCTACATTCGGTATTTTTAAGATTTTAACAGAATTTTTAACGGATTTTATTATTTTGAAAATCGCCAAATTTGTACCAAATGGTGGAGGGTATTCAAAGTTCGGCCCGGAGAACATACTGCTTTTTAACTTGTTTAGCTTTAAGTCATACCAAACGCTGCAGCTTCCAGCATTTGCTTAACTTATTCCCCTACAAGAATGTATTTAAAGGTTTCCTTTGATAAGCGAAACCCTTTGCATATCCAACAGCCAAGAAATTTGATCCAACGTCGATGGAAATAAAACAATTGTTTTCGATGTGTTTTCCTCTTAACTGTTTTGCGGTTATCGATATTTCCTCAGCAAATATTCGTAATGAAAAACTTTCTCCTGCCAAAAATATGTGATGAGCCATTAAAAGCGCAAAAACTTACAAAAGAAACAGACATTCCTTTTTTTGTTCCATCAACGGCATTCGATGCGAATTGTTATTTAATATGTTGTGGGCATGTGTGTGTATGTGTGAGTGTGTCTAATTACACAGACTAATAAACAAAACTGTTACATTGTCTGTAATAGATTTTCTATAGATTACGAAAGTTTTTCTTGTTGTTTTTGTTGTTGGAGGGAAATCCGAACTTTTGTTTTATTAAATTTGAACATTTAATAGGGCCTCCTCGGCGGCTTAATGGAAAATGTTAGTTGATATATTGAGAGATTTTCTACGGTTTATGTTTAGATAAATAAAGAAGTTGTTGTTGTTGTTGTTAGTGTGCAATAAAAGGCCAAACAATTTGTTGTTACAGCATATTATCTTAATAGCTAGCAGATCCTGTGTTGTGTGTAGAAATATTGGAATTAGATTAGATTATAGATAGAATCAGATGCTTATTTCGCATTCTATGAGAGATGAAATTATTCAACATTTCGACCCGTTGTAGGGAAGGTACCAGAAGAAGTGAACCGATATATCCCATCTTCACACAATATATTTTGTTAATAAAAATATTGGGATGTGTGAAATTTGAAGAGAATCGGGTACTTATTTCGCATTTTCTGAGAGATACAATTTTTCAAAATTTTGTTCTGTTGTGGGGGAGTACAAGAAGGAGTGGTCTGACATATACAGGGCGAGATAAAAAAATGCAACCAAGTCAAACGCCATAATTTTTACATTTTTTTAATTTTAATTGAATGAAAGCAAAAAAATGTCGGAAATGGCATCAAATTTTAGAATAAGTTTAGATTTGCTCGAATTGGTCACCTTTGGCACGAATTATAGCCTTCAAACGGCCAATAAAACCGTCGCACGCCGCCCGAATGTGGTTTTGCGATATTTTGGCCCACTCCCGACGAAGCGCTTGCTTGAGGTGATCGACACATTGGTATTTTTTAGTGCCAACCTTGCTTTCCAAAATACTCCAGACACGATAGTCTAACGGATTTGTTCATGGAGATGTTGGTGGCCATTGTGCGCTAGAAATGAAGTGAGGAACCCCATTTTATAACCAATCTTGGGTGGCGCGTGCTGAGTGCGATGATGCTGAGTCCTGTCAGAATGTCCAAGGTCTGCGGCCATCACTATGGCCGGCACTTGGGTTCTGGTGGCCAACCGAAGGTGCACATTTTCAGCTGACCTCTTTGCCAGGTAAACACGTTAATTTTGTTTGTTTACAAACTGCTGGACAACGAATGTTTCCTCATCGGAGAAAACCAAATTCGGCAGTTTACCACTTTCGGCCAAGCGAAGCAACTCTTTAGCGCTTTTGAGTCTATTTTCTTTCTGTTGCGGTGTAAGTTCTTGCACTTTTTGGAATTTCAATGGCCGACCTCTTTTTTCAATATTTGCCGAATGTAATATTGCGATATGTTCAGCTCACGAGCCATTTCGATCGATCAAGTCACTTCTTTACTTTTCGAACCATTTCTGCAGATATTCGGATAATCGGATAATTTTATCACATTTTATAGAACTTATAATTATTCAAAATTTTGACCCTTTGGTACCAGAAGGATTAGGCGAATGTATCCCATCTCCATACTTGATCTGGTGTGGGTGGTAAATATTAGGATGTGCCACTTTCGAAAAAGTTTGGATTTTTTTTTTTTTTGAAAATTGCAATTTTTGTGTTGGAGGAACCAGAAGAAGTGGACTTATATTGCCCATCTCGAAACTCGATTTAAGTTTGACAATAATATTACGATGTACTAAGTTTTGACCAAATCAGTTACTCCCTTCGAGAGTTATAGTGCACATTATCCAGCCAGATCGACTCTAAAATGATTTGGTCCTAAGAGACCTAGGGTCTAGGTCTTATCAAATCAATGACTAAGTGAAATGTATGAGTATAAGACAAGTAAAAAAGCAGTAAGTTCGACCGGGCCGAACTTTGAATACCCTCCACCATTTGGAACGAATTAGAAAATTTTCAAAAAAAAAAATAAAATCCAATAAAAATTCTTTAAAAATCTTTAAAATATCTAATATAGGAAGGTACCGATATATGGGGGGATATACGATACTGTGGACCTATAAAGACAAAACTATGTCTGCGTGTAAAGTACTCTCTGCCGAGGTATAAAGTACCCACAAGGAACTCCTTGTGTGGATTTTCAGACAATTCCGTTGAAAAATGTGGGTAAAATCATCAAAATACCGAATAACGGGGGGTACCGTTACATGGGGGCTATACGATATCGTGGACCTATATGGACAATTCTCTGCCGAGGTATAAAGTACCCACAAGGAATATTTTCAGACAATTCCGTTGAAAAATGTGGGTAAAATCATCAAAATACCGAATATCGGGGGGTACCGTTACATGGGGGCTATACTATATCATGGACCTATATGGACAATTCTCTGCCGAGGTATAAAGTACCCACAAGGAACTCCTTGTGGGGATTTTAAGACAATTCCGTTCAAAAATGTGGGTAAAATCAGCAAAATACCGAATATCGGGGGTTACCGTTATATGGGGGCTATACGATATTGTGGACCTATATGGACAATTCTCTGCCGAGGTATTAAGTACCCACAACGAACTCCTTGTGTAGATTTTCAGACAATTCCGTTGAAAAATGTGGGTAAAATCATCAAAATACCGAATATCGGGGGGTACCGTTACATGGGGGCTATACGATATCGTGGACCTATATGGACAATTCTCTGCCGAGGTATAAAGTACTCACAAGGAACTCCTTGTGGGGATTTTCAGACAATTCCGTTCAAAAATGTGGGTAAAATCAGCAAAATACCGAATATCGGGGGGTATACGATATCGTGGACCTATATAGACAATTCTCTGCCGAGGTATAAAGTACCCACAAGGAACTCCTTGTGTAGATTTTCAGACAATTCCGTTGAAACATGTGGGTAAAATCATCAAAATACCGAATATCGGGGGGTACCGTTACAAGGGGGCTATACGATATCGTAGACCTATGTGGACAATTCTCTGCCGAGGTATTAAGTACCCACAAGGAACTCCTTGTGTGGATTTTCAGACAAGTCCATTGAAAAATGTGGGTAAAATCATCAAAATACCGAATATCGGGGGGTACCGTCATATGGGGGCTATACGATATTGTGGACCTATATAGATAATTCTCTGCCGAGGTATAAAGTACCCACAAGGAACACCTTGTGTGGATTTTCAGACGATTCCGTTCAAAAATGTGGGTAAAATCATCAAAATACCGAATATCGGGGGGTACCGTTACATGGGGGCTATACGATATCGTGGACCGATATAGCCCATCTTCGAACTTGACCTGCCTGCAGACAAAAGAGAGAGAAGAGAGCAAAATTTTAGCTTCCTATCTTAATTCGTTTAGACTGTAGCGTGATTACAACAGACGGACAGACGGACGGACATGGCTAAGTGGTCTTAGAATTTTACGCTGATCAAAAATATATATACTTTGTTGGGTCTAAAATGATTATTTCGATGAGTTACAAACGGAATGACGTACTTAATATACCCTCCATACCTTTTTTGGTGGAGGGTATAAAAAAGGGCATTACGAGATTGTAGACGAGAGGTTGACGATTTGTGCATGTCTGTACTCTGCTCTAAATATGTAATATCATTCCCAAAAGAAATTTCCACCCCAACCCCCCATTTTGCTGCATAGTAACATCTGTCTCTACTCCTTTTCTTCCAATTTCCACACATGCTGTGAAAAATTTTAAACAAAGAATACCCTATGCATCAGTAAAACCATCATTTTTGTTAACCCTGATGCGTCAATATTGAAATGACGTCAATAAGTGCACAATATTGACACAATTGTATATGTGAAATAGTATTTCATTGGCAAATAATATTAGATAAAGTTGAGTTAAAATATACATTTATTATGATATTGACCTGATGATGATGATAATTCTGTGAATAATGAAGTCTGTTCGTCCAATCTCTAACTAAACTAAATTTGCCACAATATATAGAAATCGGTTCTGATTTGAATATAGCTGCCATATATATTCTCGGCCGATTTCATACATATGATGTACCAAAAAAAGACATGTATGTCCGATTCCAAAAAAAAAAAAAAAAAAAATGGTATAAATGACAGGATTTTATACGAAAAGAAATTTTCCAAAGTTTATTAAAGTCGGTTCAGATTTGAATATAGCTCCCATAAATATTTTAATCATAGGCTGTAGTACCCATAACGAACTTCAAATACCAAATTTGAAACAATTCCGGTGAATAATGTCGCTAAAATTGTCAAAATACCGGATATCGGGAGGTTCTGTTATGTGGGGGCTATACAAAGACGTGGACAAGCACATTTTCCGTTTTAAGATGTAGTACCCATTAGAATCTTCCAGTACGAAATTTGAAACGATTCCTGCTGAAATCATCAAAACACCGAATATCGGGAGGTACTGTTATATGGGTGCTATGGGAAGACTTGGACTTGTATGTAGTACCATTTAGGATCTTCCAGTACGAAATTTGAAGCGATTCCGGAGAATAATGTTGCTGAAATCATCAAAATACCGAATATCGTGAGGTATCGTTATATGGCGACTTTACGAGGATTTGCACCTGCATACAAAAATTTTTGTAATAGGCTGTACGAACTTCAAATACGAAATTTGAAATAATTCTGGTAAACAGTGTCGCCAAAATCATGAAAATACCGAACATCGGGAAGCACCGTTATATGGGGGCTATACGAAAACGTGGAACGACATGGCCCATTTACGAACTTAACCTGCCTACTGGTAAACTATGAATATATGCAAAATTTAAGCCCTCTATCTCAATTCATTCGAAAGATAGCGTGATTACAACAGACAGACAGATGGACAGACAGACAGACATAGCTGCATCATTTTAGAATTTTTCGCTGATCCAGAATATATACTTTGTAGGGTCTATTATGAATACTTCGAGGAGTTACAAACGGAATGACAAAGTTAATATACCCTCCATAGAATGGTGGAGGGTATAAAAGCAGTAAGGAAAAGTCAAAAGTGGGGCGTAGCCAACTATATGATACCCTACACCACTACAGCTCCCGTAACAAAAGAATTTATTTCAAGTAGATCCTACCACTGCTTTAGAGCAGTTACAGTTTGGTTTCCGATAGATTATACCGCAGAGCAACATTCAGGCAGCCTGTGACCGTTTCATTGGCCGTTTGAAGGCCATAATTCGTGCCAAAGGTCAGCAATTCGTACAAATCTAAACTTATTCTAAAACTTAATGTTATTTCCGACATTATTTGCTTTCATTCAATAATATTTCAAAAACCAGCAAAGAAAGTCTTATAGTCAGGTGGGGCCGACTTTATGATACCCTACACCACTTTGCTAATTTAGTAGAGCTCCGCATAACAATTAAAAGTTCATACACGCTATGATTATAATTTAAAGTTCAAAGGACTGAATATGCCGAAGCATTTGTATCTTTAAAATTCGGACTTGTATTACCCATTTGGTGCACAATGAACTTGAAATCGGTTAGAGATACATATGGGAGCTATATCCAAATCGGAACCGATCTCGATAAAATTTGTCAAAGATATTTCTGAGCTGTATTTGATACATTTCCCTGAAAATCGTCGTTACGAAGTGCATATTACAGTTGTGGGTAACAAATATAACAAATCGGATGAATAATATATATGGAAGCTATAGCTATATCTGAACCGATCTTCACCAAATTTGGCATACTAGTTTCTAGACTCAATTCGGTCGTAAGTGCCAAATTCTATCCCATTTGGATATTAGACGTTTGGTGCACAATAAAAGGTAAATCGGACGAAGTTATATATGGGAGCTATATCCAAATCTGAACCGATCTCGATAAAATTTAGCAAATGTATTTCTGAGCTGTATTTGATATATATTGTTTTTACAGAGTGCATATTGCGTCTGATGAGGACAAAAATAATAAATCGGATGAACAATATATATGGGAGCTATAGTTATATCTGAACCGATTTCGATCAAATTTGGCATACTTATTTTCAGGCCTAATCTGGTTGTATGTGCAAAATTCCATTCGGCCTGATATTACACGTTTGCTGCACAATAAAGGGCAAATGGGACGTAGATATATATGGGAGCTATATCTAAATTTTGACCGATTATCTCCAATTTCAATAGGGTTCGTCCTTGGGCCAAACAAATGATTTGTGCAAAATTTAATCTGGATAATACAATGGAAAGACGGACGGACGGGCATGCATAAATCGACTCAGAATGTGATTCTATGCAGACCATCAAAAGGAACTGTGGGTCTATCTCGTTTCCTTTTGCCTGTTACAAACAAATGCACAAAGACATAATACCCTGTCCACCTTGTGGTGTAGGGTATAAAAAGTATAAAATATGGCGGTTGTCTTTTTTGCAGTTTTTTTTGTCTCACCCTGTATATAGCAAGTAGCCGCAACTGTGCAATCAAACGTCCGCTACTTAAGAGTCGTTATATTTACACCAAAAAATTCCAATTTTGAAGTTTACCGAGGAGGATATGTTTTAAAATCATGTCCACCCTAGCCACCAAGAGCGACCTCAATATCAAATTTCAAAATTTCAGATCTATGACTTTACCCAAACAAAATGTGGTAGCATTTAGTACCCATATCCACAATAAGACACCAACTATCTTCATATATCTAACGTACTTCCAACCTGGATTCTCATACCAAGTTTTTCTGGTACTAAAGTTATTAGCTCTATTCTTTCACCTAATTCAATGTGGTACCATTTCGGAAGTTTAGTACCATTTTTGCAGTTAATCAGTTTAAAGTTGGAATTTCCAAAAACTCCTTGTTATATCTATTCTGTCAGTGACTCTCCTTCCAAAGTTTTCAATTTTAGTTCATTTTGTTTGTCCACTATAAAGTATTGAATTTGTAGTACTATTCGTAATTTTTTGGTACGCTCAAAAAAAAAATATATATATAAATAAATAAATAAAAATAAACAAACCACACTGTTCCAAAATAAATAAATAAAAATTAAAACAAGTAAGCAAAGATGTTCGAAGTCCCCTTATGCCCAAATTCATTTTAGATGTTTTCGTTTTTTAAATAATGTCAAAAATAATGCCTCTATCCTTAACTCTTTTCTGATGCGAAATTCCGTGTCGATTAGTTTTCAATTGTGGTCTATAGAGCGACTACAAAACTAGAAAAATTTTAAATTTTTAGTCAATTTGAACCCTTTAATGTACATCTTAAGAACAATGGGCTTTAATTCTGACCCTAACCCTACGCCCATGCAAAATTCCATGAGGATCGAACGATAATTGCGATATGCATATAATACCCTCAAAACTTAGTGTTGGGGGGGGGGGGGGGTGTAAAAATTTAGAAAATTTAGAATTCAAAATTGTAAGTCAAATATAAAAAATCGCATGCGATAAAAAATATGACAAAATTTTAAAAAAATTCGACTAAAGATATTCACTTTTTATACCCTACACCACATAGTGGTAAGGGTATTATGTCTTTGTGCATTTGTTTGTAACATGGAGAAGGAAACGAGATAGACCCATAGTTACTTTTGAGAACCTTCATAGAATCACTTTCTGAGTCGATTTATGCATTTCAGTCCGTCTGTCCGTCCGTCCGTCTGTCCATGTATTCTTGTGAACAAAATGCAGGTCGCATTTATTATCCGATTGAGATGAAATTTCCCAAACAATATTTTTTTGGCCCAAGGACGAACCCTATTGAATTTGGTGAGAATCGGATCAAATTTAGATATAGCTCCCATATATATCTTCATCCGATTTCGGGTTAAATGTGCACCAAATGTCCACTATCAGTCCAAATTACCTGAATTTTGGCACACCCAACCGAGTTCGGCCTAGAAGCAAGTATATCAAATTTGGAGTAAATCGGTTCAGATATAGCTATAGCTCCCATATATATCTTTCATCCGATTTGGTGTTTAAGCCTCTCACATTCGTAATATGCACTCCACAAGAATGATATTTGGTACCAGATATAAGATGCAGCCCAGAAATAGATGTTTGTAATTTTATCGAAATTGGTTCAGATTTGGATATAGCTCCCATATATATCATCATCCGATTTCGGGTTAATTGTGCACCAAATGGCCGATATAAGTCCAAATGGACTGAATTTTAGTACATCGCACCAAATTCAGCCTAGAAGCAAGTATATCAAATTTAGTGAAAATCGGTTCAGATATAAATATAGCAACCATATATATGTTTCATCCGATTTAGAATTTTAGTCCCATACATTCGTAATATTCACTCCACAACCGTGATATTTGGTACCAGGTATTAGATGGAGCACAGGAATAGCTGTTTTAAATTTTATCGAAATCGGTTCAGATTTGGATATAGCTCTCATATATATCTTCATCCGATTTCGGGTTAAATGTGCACAAAATGGTCAATATCAGCCCAAATCACCAGTCTAGAAGAAGAAGAAGAATACGTAAAATTTGGAGAAACCCGGTTCAGAGATAGCTATAGTTCGTAAAATGCACGATAGAATTAGATAGATTTTGATTTTGTACCAAATATCTCATAGAGCTCTGAAATGCCCTGTATAAACCTTTTTACGAGAGCTCTACTAAATATGCATAGTGGTGTAGGGTATCATATAGTCGGCCCCGCCCGACTTTTGAGCTTTCCTTACTGGTTTATCGGTATATTTTTCGGCGATTTTCATAGATTTCATCGTTTTATGGCAAGAGACCATTCCGAATTGAAGGGAATTGTGAAAATCGGCCCAGCAGTCCTTAATTTATAAGCAGAATAAATAAAATCAATTCTTTTACATATATATATTGCACCTATTTTGCTATATATACAATGTCTTGGCTATTAATATCTCTCTAATGATCAGAAATGATCTTTCAATGTATTCGTGATTTGGCTGGGATTGGAAATATTCAAGGTTTAGAGGACATTTTGCTATTTTCTTACATAAAAGTTAGGATCAAATTGGTAGGTTTATGCCCACTCCTAAACTCTAAATCCATAATTGTGGCCTATAGAGCAACTGCAAAATCAGGAATCTTTTCTGTTTTTGGTCCATATCAACCCCTAAATATCATCTCCAAAAACAATAGGGCTCTATTCTGACTTTAACCCCACCCACATTTTCAATTTCATGTGGATCGGTTAACAATTGCGACCTGTAGCTTGATTACAAATTAACATGGACAGACGGACGGACGGACATACATAGCTAGATTTATGCCAGTAATTTTGTGTAAAAAAATCCAAATTGTAATAATTGCACTCCATTGTGTGGAACACAGTATTAATTTAGAGCTTATTGACATACGCATACATATACACGGATTTATTGTACTATAAATGCACATTGCTTTTTTTGCCCTGCGAACTATTGCTTGGAGTTAAATAAGCGAATAATAACATTTCGAAGAAGGACTTTAAAAAACACACCGTTTAATTTGTTTCACAGCGTACTTCGGATGCAGACATTATTCCCCAGTTATTTTTATTCTTTTTCACCCAACATCGAATAAAAGAGAGATGATGGAAATCTATTCAATGTTTCAATGATGTTTTTCGACATTTTTCCTAACAAAATTTCCCGCATTCATTCGCTGCATTTTAATGTTCGCACAATTATTCAAATTATTTATTTTTCTTTTTTCGATTTTTTTGCTGGCATTTGTTATTTTATGAAAATTAAGTAAAACGTTTTTATTTCGCATGAAAATTAAGTGAAACACTTTGCGACTGGGGATGACGGCTGTAGTTACAACAGCGGACACAATGTAATTGTGGTGGTCATTAGGTTTGGGTGGCATACACACACACACACATGTTTGGATGTTGGTTTGAAATTTTTAGCATTTCAAACTATGGACATGAAAACGCACATCGACACGCATTAACCATAACTTTAAACGCATCACTGATTTATGAATGAATGAATATAATATTAGCACAAACAATAGAGGGAGAATATGAAATAATTTAAATTGTGTATTTTAATAATAATATATATAAAATTGCAGAATATATTATAATTTTAAGGCGGTTTTAAAGGATATAAATTTATCAATGGTCTATTGAAGTGATTTTTTTATTCGAACCCAATTAAAAATCGTAAAAATAGATATAAACAAGTACACAAAGGCTATGGTCGTGCGGGGCCGACCATTTGATACCCCACAACCCCCTTATGTCCAAATCCATGTTGTAAGATTTCGTTTTTGATTGGATGTTATAGAGCCCTACCCTTAGCTTTTTGACCAGGGACATTTCCAGAATATTTACGCACTCCGTCGGTTTGGTAGGTATTCAAAACAATTTCACATGAAAGTTGTGGGCCATTTTACAGCTAAATATAATCCAATGGTCATTCAAAATGCTAGACTTCTTCCCTGTACCTAACTCTCTTCTCATGGAATACTCCGAGTCCATTGGTTCTTAATTGTGCCCTGTAATTTTTTGATCCATCTGAACATAGGCTTAGGCTTTAATTGTGCCTTAACCCTAACTCCATTCAAAATTTCGTGAGCATTGCAAGATAATTGCGACCTGTACATAACACCCTCAACACATAGTGTTGCAGGGTGTAGAAAAACTTTAGAAAATGTACAATTATGAAGTAAAAAGCTGTAAATTCGGCCGGGCCGAACTTTGAATTCCCTCCACCATTTCGAACGAATTTGGCAATTTTCAAAACAATAAAATCCGTTAAAAACTCTGTTCAAATCTTAAAAATACCGAATGTAGCTGTTATTCTAGGGTCTATACGATGATGTGGATCTGCATAGGTAATTTTTGTCATAATATCCCACAATATTCAAATGCGAAACTTAAAACCAATAAAGAAAATCCTAAAGTCGGGCGGGGCCGACTTTATGATACCCTACACCACTTTGCTAATTTAGTACAGCTCCGCATAACAATTAACAGATTTTATGGGAGAATTTAATCATACACGCTATGATTATAATTATAATTTAAAGTTCAAAGGACTAAATATGCCGAAGCATTTGTATCTTTTAAATTCGGACTTGTATTGCCTATTTGGTGCAAAATTAATTTGAAATCAGATAAAGATATATGTGGGAGCTATATCCAAATCTGAACCGATCTCGATAAAATTTGGCAAAAATATTTCTGACCTGTATTCGATATATTTCCCTGAATATCGTTGTTACGGAGTGCATATTACGGCTGTGGGTAACAAATATGACAAATCGGATGAACAGTATATATGGGAGCTATAGCTATATCTGAACCGATTTTCACCAAATTTGGCATACTAGCTTCTACACTCAATTCGACCAAATTCCATCCCATTTGGACAAATATTAGACGTTTGCTGCACAATAAAAGCTTAATCGGACGAAGTTATATATGGGAGCTATATCCAAATCTGAACCGATCTTGATAAAATTTAGCAAAGATATTTCTGAGCTCTATTTCATATATTTCCCTGAATATCTTTGTTACAGAGTGCATATTACGGGTGCGGAGAACAAAAATAACAAATCGGATGAACAATATATATGGGAGCTATAGCTGTATCTAAACCGATTTCGATCAAATTTGGCACACTTATTTTCAGACCTAGTTCGGTAGTATGTGCAAAATTCCATACTATTCGAGTTGATATTACACGTTTGGTGCACAACAAAAGGCAAATCGGACGAAGATATGTATGGGAGCTATATCTAAATTTTTACCGATTATCTCCAATTTCAATAGGGTTCGTCCTTGGGCCAAACAAATGTTGTTTGAAAATTTCATCTCAATCGGATAATAAATGCAACCTGCATTTTGTTCACAAGAATACATGGACAGACGGACGGACGGACGGACAGACGGACAGACGGACTAACATGCATAAATCAACTCAGAAAGTGATTCTATGGAGATCCAAAAAGGTAACTATGAGACCCATATCTCGCTTCCTTCTCCATGTTACAAACAAATGCACAAAGACATAATACCCTTACCACTATGTGGTGTAGAATATAAAAAATCGGTGAATAATGTAGCTAAAATCATCAAAATACCGAATATCGGAAGGTACCGTTATATGGGGGCTATACAAAGACGTGGACCTGCACAGAAAATTTTCTGCCATAGGCTGTAGTATCTATTACGAACTTCAAATACCAAAATTTTGAATAGTTCCGGTAAATAATGTCGGCTAAATCACCAAAATACCGAAAATAGGGAGGTACCATTATATGGGGCTATACGCAGACGTGGACCTGCACGGACAATTTTCTGTTATAGACATAATACCCATTACGAAAATCAAATAGTTGAAACAATTCCGGTAAATAGTGTCGCTTAAATCAACAAAGTATTGAATATCGGGGGTACTGGTATATGGGGGCTGTACGAAGGCGTTGACCTACATGACCCATTTACAAACTTTACCTGCCTACTGGAAAAATAAACATATGTGCAAAACTGTAGCCTTCTATCTCAATTAATGCGAAAGATAGCGTGATTACAACAGACGGATAGACAGACAGACGGACATCGCTAAATTGACTTAAAATTTTACGCTGATCAAGAATATATATACTTTTTTGGGCCTGACATGAGTATTTCGAGGAGTTACAAACGGAATGACAAAGTTAATATACCCTCCATAGTATAGTGGAGGGTATAAAAATATTAATCCACAAAGTAGCTCGAACCGACGCAACTTGAAATTGCAACGACGCAAATTGCATTTTCTGGTTTTTGAAAGGCGACGCAACTCGAAACTACGTAAATCGGGACGAAGCAAGTCGGGGCTCTCCTCCATACTATGGTGGAGGGTATAAATTTTTATTTTTTTTAGGTCAAAATTTTTATCATGACATTATTCACCGGAATTGTTTCAAATTTGGTATTTGAAGTTCTTAACGGATACTACAGCCCATGTATGAAAATTGTATTTGCAGGTCCCCGTCTTCATGTAGCCCCCATATGACGATACCTCCCGATATTCGGTTCATTGATGATTTTATCTATATTATTCCCCGATTTTTTAAGTTTCGCATTTGAATATTGTAACGGCTTATGACAAAAGTTACCTATGCAGGTCCATGTCGTAATGTAACAAATACATTCGGTATTTTAAAGATTTTAACAGAATTTTTAACGGATTTTATTGTTTTTCAAATTCGTTCCAAATGATGAAGGGTATTGAAAGTTCGGACAGCTTTTTTACTTGTTAATATTCATGAAGCTCATAAAACGCGAATTTAACATCCGACTCCATTCAGACTTGATGCATATCAGTATTTCCATCATCAAAGATCTGTCATAAAGATGGTAGAGGTCGGACCATTTTTTTGGTACTCCCCCCACAAAGGGTCACAGTTTTGAAAAACCAAAACGGTTATAAAATCCGACATAAGCATCATATTTCACACATCCCATTATTTCTACTAACACAATATCTGCTTCGAAGATAGGATTTTTCGCTCCACTCCTTCTGCTACCTGCCCCCACAAAGGGTCAACATTTTAAATATCCATGAAGTTTATAAAACATGAAATTGACATCGGATTCCATTCAGACTTGGCACATCTCACTACTTCCATCAACATAAGGTGTGTTATAAAGATGGTAGAGTTCAGACCGGAATTCATCAGGTATAAAAACGTTTTTTTCGCATCCGAAGTAGCCGTTAAATGCTGGTTAGCCATATAGTCGTTCCACAGTGCGAAAAAGATTTTTCAATTTTACCATTTTCTATGTCAATATTTTCATCGACCAAACTGTATCGAAAACTGTTGCAAAATGTTCTTATCAAACCGCATATTGTGAAAATTGCCTGATATATTATCGTCCTTATGATGTTGGCTGAATAATGCCGATATCTACACACACACCCACACATCCTTCTGTGTAACCACCAAAAAACCCCATAGTATAACGATCAATAACAGCAAGGACTGTTTGTTGCCACAAGTGCAAGTATTTTGTAAAGATTCATGATTGGCAATGTTGTGGTTATGGAGTAACAAAACACATACATACACACACAAAGTTACATGGCATCTGCACAACATGGAACGACAACATCACCCCTTTTGTGAACGGGTTATATAAATACTTTTGTTTTTGATGTGAACCCCAACCATGGAGGTTTTCTTGTGACATTTGAGCTGATTCCTTCCTCTGGTATCCGTTTCGTTTTGTTTGTACATTGCTGGAGCAAATACCAAATGTCGCTCCATTTTCCATGGAGTGTTCTCAATCGGAGGCAAGGTGTGATAATTTTGGAAGCATTTTTTTGGTGTCTCTTCAAATTTGGCTCATTGCCTTTAATGGATTTTGTGATAAAACCACCTAACTCTGCTAACCATGGGTGTATATGTATTTGTATGTATGTGTGTGGTTTTATCTGTTTTATTTTATTTGAGCAAAAATTTTAGTTGTTGCCCAATAAAATTTCAATCCGATTTTATATTTACATACGCAACTAAAAATTTGGGGCTAAATAAGCCAATGGTAATGTAAGAAAACCCCCTTCGGCACTAAAAGTTAGTCAAGTATACAAATTTCTTTCGTTCGGAGACTGATAATGAAACTTGGTTTAAAATATTTCTTCCTTCCAAATCAGCAAAAAAGTCGGAAATAGCATCAAATTGTAGAATAACTTTAGATTTGTTCGAATTGGTTACCTTTGGCACGAATTATGGCCTTCAAACGGCCAATGGAACCGCAACACGCTGCCCGAATATTGCTCTGCGGTATTTTGCCCTTTCCCGGCGAATCATTTGCTTGAGGTGATCGACACTTTGGTATTTTTTAGTGCCAACATTGCTTTCCAAAATACTCCAGACCATATAGTCCAACGGATTGGTATCCGGAGATTTTGGTGGCCATTATGCTTTGGAAATGAAGCGCGGAACCTCATTTTGTAACCATTCTTGGGTGGCGCGTGCTGAGTGCGATTGTGCTGAGCCCTGTTGGAATGCCCAAGGTCTGCGGTCAAAATGTGCCGAAGGCTTTAATACACCATTCAGAATATTTTCGCGAGAATATTCGGCATTTATTCTGAAGCCACGATCGATTAATACGAGCTGAGAGCAACCATTGGCTGTTATGGCGCCAACAACATAATCCTGGCCGCCGCTTGAGTTCTGGTGGCAAACCGAAGGTGCACATTTTCAGTTGATCACCTTTCAAGTAAACACGATCATTTTGTTGCTTTAAAAGCTGCTGGACAACGAATGCTTTCTCATCGGAGAAAACCAAATTCGGCAGTTCACAACTTTCGGCCAAGCGAAGCAACTCTTTAGCTCTTTTGAGTCTATTTTCTTTCTGTTGTGGTGTAGGTTCTTGCACTTTTTGGAATTTCAATTAGCCCGAGCTCATTTTTCAATATTTGCCGAATGGAATATTGCCATATTTTCAGCTCACAAGCCATTTTTCGGGCACTGCGACGCGGGTTTCGATCAAGTCGCTTCTTTACTTTTCGAACCATTTCTGCTGATGTTGCTTTTTTCTTCCGTCCACATACTTGACGTCGCGCTACACTACCAGTATCACGGAAACGAGCGATTGTACGAGACACAAAATATTTACTCACATTTAAATGCTGGAGTGCTCTAACGATAGCCACTTGTGGTTTTCCAGTCAAATATTAAGAATTCACACTATCACGCTTGAATTGCATCACAAATAACTTTATTTCTGGAAATTCTCACCAAAATGCTTTTGTACGCTATGTTTGTAAACAATATAATGAGATGTCATGGAATAATTTTAACAGCTGTTGGACGAGTGGCTTAGAAATGACAGCAGCCTGAAGTTGGTTGCAGTTTTCTGATCTCATTCTGTATATGGGGGCTATAGCTATATCTTAACCGATTTCTATTAATTTTTTTGTACTTGCTTCAAGATTAAATTCGGTCGGATGTGCCAAAACTCAGGTCATTTGGATTGATATTGGCCATTTGATGCACAATTAACCCGAAATCGGTTGTAGATGTATATGGAAGCTATATCTAAATTTGAACCGATTCTAACCAATCTCCATAGGGTTCATTCTTGCGCCAAACAAATATTGATTGGAAAATTTAATCTTAATCGGAAATTAAATGCGACCTGCATTTTGTTCACTGACATGCATAAATCGACGAACTGACATGCATAAATCGACTCAGAACGTGATTCTATGAAGATCCTCAAAATTATGTATGGGTCTATCTCGCTTCCTTCTCCATGTTACAAACAAATGCACAAACCACTATGTGGTGTAGATACCCTACGACTACCGATGTACAATACATGTGATTAAAATTGTTATCGACCCACTTCTTTGTGTACGGAAGCTGTATTCGGCAAACGAATCTATAATTGTTGGTCGTTATAACACTGGCAACGTAAGCATGTAGGTTGTTTAATATCCATCAGGGCACTGAAGCTCTTGCTTCCAGTTTTTTATACCCTCCACCATAGGATGGAGGGTATATTAAGTTTGACATTCCGTTTCTAACACCTCAAAATATACATTTTAGAACCCACAAAGTATATATATTCCTGATCAGCATAAAATTATATGTCGATTTAGCGATGTCCCTCCGTCTGTGGAAATCTCACTAGCTTCCTAACGAATTGAAGTAAATTGATAAAATTTTACTCAAAAGTATATTATGTCCGCAGGACTTTTGGTATTGAAAATGGGCCATGTAGGTACACGTTATGGTATAGCCCCCATATAACGGTACTTCCCTATTTTGATGTAGCTATGATTGTAGCTACATTATTCACCAATTTCTTTATTTTTTTAAGTTTCGCATTTGAATATTGTAATGGCCTATGACAAAAGTTACCTATGCAGGTCCATGACGTCGTATAGACCCTAATGTAACAGCTGCATTCGGTATTTTTAAGATGTTAACAGAATTTTGTAACGGATTTTATTGTTTTTGAGAATTGCCAAATTCGTTAAAAATGGTGGAGGGTATTCAAAGTTCGACCCGGCCGAACTTACAGCTTTTGTCACCGAAAAGTTCTGGTACTATGTAGTATTTTTTTTTATAACGAATCTCCAAAAATACCATAATTATATATGTTTTGTCTCAATAGCGATCAATATGTGAAATTTCCAAGCTGTAGACGTGTAGAATTGGAGCCCAATACCCCTTTTTAATTACCTTTCGGTACCGTTAAGTACTACTATCAAAAAAAAAAAAAAAAAAACCAAAATAGAAGTAAGCAAAGGGTATAGACGTGCGGGGCCGACCATGTGATACCCTACAACACTACAATATGTTCGAAGTCCCCTTCTATCCAAATCCATTTTGGAAGATTTTGTTTTTGAAATAATGTCAAAGAGCCCCGCCCAGAGGTTACCCTTAGTTTTTTTGACCCGGAGAATTTGGCCAATATTTACGCACTCCGTAGTCTTGTTAAATATTCAAAACAATTTCACAAAGTTGTGGTATATTTTACAGCTAAATATAATCCAATGGTCATCCAAAATGCTAAACTTCTTCCCTGTCCTTAACTCTCTTCTGATGCGAAATTCCGTGTCGATTAGTTTTCAATTGTGGCCTATAGAGTGACTACAAAATTAGAAAAAAATAATTTGTTTAGTCTATTTGCACCTCTAAATGCACATCTTAAGAACAATAGGATTTAATTCTGACCCCAACCCTACCCCTATGCAAAATTTCGTGTAGATCGGACGATAATTGCGATATGCATAATACCCTCAAATGGGTGTAAAAATTTAGAAAATTTACAATTCAAAATTGTAAGTCAAATTGAAAAAATCGCATGCGATAAAATATATGACAAAAATTCGACTAAAGATATTCAATTTTTTATTGGTATATTTTTCCGCGATTTTCTTAGATCGTTTTCTGGCAAGAGACCATTCCGAATTGATGGGAATTGTGAAAATCGGCCCAGCAGTTCTTAATTTATAAGCAGAATAAAGAAAATCAATTCTTTTACATATATATTGTACCTATTTTGCTATATATCCGATGTCTTGGCTATTAACATTACTCTAACGATCAGAAGAGATCTTTTAATGTATTTGTGATTTGGCTGGGATTGGACATGTTCGCGGTTTAGTGGATATTTTCCTATTTTCTTACATAAAAGTTAGGCTCTACTTTACCCGCTAATTATTGTTCGATGGGCGCCCAAATTGGGAGGTTTCTGCCCACTCCTAAACTCTAACTCCATGTAAATTTTCGCGTCGATTGGTTCATAATTTGGCCTAAAGAGCAACTGCAAAATCAGGAATTTTTTCTGTTTTTGGTTCATTTCAACCCCTAAGTATCGTGCTATCATCTCCAAAAACAATAGGGTTCTAGTCTGACCATTTTCCTCCATTTTCAATTTAGTGAGGATCGGTTCATAATTGCGACCTGTAGCTTGATTACAAATTAACATGGACAGACGGGCATACATAGCTAGATCGACTCATCTCGGCGAGATAGGAAGATCCATTCCATTCCATTCCTATGTGGGAAACCAATATTTTGAGGTGTTACATAATTTTTGGCCCAATCAAACCTATAAATCCCCCAACACATAGTGTTGTATGGTTTAAAAAGGACATATCATTCAGCAACAGCTACCTGCAGCAGATATCAAGATTCTAGACCTTTCCATTTCTAATGTTTCAATTTCTACACTTTGTACCACATTTAAAACATTTAGTTCCTTTCGTACACTATGAATTCCAAATGCACTTTCGTTGTGTAAATCGAGGTCTTTTCCTGCACAATATTTAGTACAATTTGGTGCTTTTCTTGCAATGCAAGCTTCGTGTATTTGCCCAATACAAAGGGTATGATAATTGGTACCTTCTAGAACTTTTCGTACTCTTCTAGTACGAATTTCCAATAACCCACAATTGACTCTCATCTAAAATCTCAAGATTCTAACTTTATCCATTGTGTTCCTCAATTAACGTTTTATGTTCAGCAGAAGTGTTAAAGTATTTAACGAGGCTAAAATCTCTTCCATATTTACCTTCTTTAAGACTACTATGGAAATTTAACTAATAACCCATAACCCAACTACAATCGCATATTTCTTCAGGCTATCCAATGATATATGATCTACTTGTCTGCCTTGGGTTTTAGGAATTGCTTGCTCGAAAATGCACCATTACCATCATCCGACATAGTCTTTTATGCATAAATAAAAGACTATAATTGTATATTTTTTCATTTCATAAGCAAATCATAACTTTGTTGCAAATGAACAATCCATCTTCAACCGCAGTTTCAGCCATTTCACCCGCTGATGTAGGAGAGGGCATCTAATGGGGTGTATGTGTGTGTTTTCATGATAAACCATTCCACGCTCATCTACAAGTAGTAATAAGAGAATATGTCGTCGGAGCCGTTTGGCAAAAAATGAAATGTTCTTTGGCTTTTATTCCGCGAATATTTTACACTTTAACAGCATACATTTGGGCGCAATAGAAAATGAGCTTGGCATACCAGGAGAACTCTGGACGGGCGTATGCAGTTTTAATGGGAATTTTGTACATAAGGCCTTTATTTGAATAGTTAAGAGATTTTTCACACTTATGTTGGACTGCAAATGAAAAAAAAAACTATCTGGTTGTTTTGAGTGAGATGTGCTGGAACTGAGGTTTGGACCAAATCGCCAATGTATCTCAAAATAAGATTCTGTGAATTAAAACATATACCTAAGTTTAATAGTCACTATTAAAAGGCCCTTTTAAGTCCTGTTATTTTTGGTGGAATGCCTTTAGTACTCTTATAAAAAGTATGCACTCACATTCACGCTCTTATAGCCAGCTACTCACATGGAGGAGTGCTCATAGACACGTTATGCTTGTTAGCACTTTGGCTTGCCATTAAAAGGACTGCAAACATAGCTGCGTTTAGCACAGTGGTGACGAAATTTATTAGATTTTATATTTGAATACCACCTAATTTTTTGATTCGAACACACTTCGCGAATAAAATATATTGGATCCTAAAATTTAATGGAAATAACAAAAATATTTGAAATAAATAGCTGAACAGAGAATCAACGACCAGACCAAACGACCGAAGCTAGAATCTTGAATTTTTGCACGATTGTCAGTCTTGGAGCGTAGGCGTGTGATAAGGCTGTTGTTTCGGAAATTCGTACCAAAAGCGTACGAAAAATACTAAAATTTATTAAAAAATGAATACTTTCTATTGGACAATTCGGAATGGAAGTCACTTATTATTTACCTCCACCATTTGGGACGAATTAGGAAATTTTCAAAAAAAATGAAATCCATTAAGAATTCAGTTAAAATCTTAAAAATACCGAATATAGGAAGGTGTCGATATATGAGGGATATACTATATTGTGGACCTATATAGATAATTCTCTTCCAGGGGGTAAAGTACTCACAAAGAACTCCCTGTGTGGATTTTCAGACAATTCCATTAAAAATTGTGGTTAAAATCATAAAAAGATCGAATATGGACCTTCCGATGTGGGATACACGATATTGTGGACCTATATAGATAATTCTATTTCAGGGGGTAAAGTACTCTCAAAGAACTCCTTTTATAGAATTTCAGACAATTCCATTGCGAAATGTGGCTTAAATCGTCCAAATACCGAATGTCGGTGTGTATCGTTATATGGGGGCTATACGATATCGTGGACCTATATAGAAAATTATTTTGATTTGTTCGAATTGTTCAACTTTGGCACGAATTATGGCCTTCAAACGGCCAATGAAACCGTCACACGCTGCCAGAATGTTGCTCTGCGGTATTTTGGCCCATTTCCGGCGAAGCACTTGCTTAAGGTTATCGACACTTTGGTATTTTTTAGTGCCAACCTTGCTTTCCAAAATACTCCAGACACAATAGTGCGACGGATTGGTATCCGGAGATTTTGGGGGCCATTGTGCTCTGGAAATGAAGCGAGGAACCTCATTTTGTAACCATTCATGGGTGGCGCGTGCTGAGTGCGATAGTGCTGAGTCCTGTTGGAATGTCCAAGGTCTGCGGCCACAATGTTTACGTGTCCAAGGCTTTAATACACCCTCCAGAATATTTTCGCGATAATATTCGGCATTTATTCTGATGCCACGATCGATTAATACGAGCGGTGAGCAGCCATCGGCTGCTATGGCGGCCCACACCATCATCATGGCCGGCGCTTGAGTTCTGGTGGCCAAACGATGGTGCACATTTTCAGCTGACCTCTTTGGTAAGTAAACACGATAATTTTGTATGTTTACAAACTGCTGGACAACGAATGTTTTCTCATCGGAGAAACACAAATTCGTCAGTTCACCACTTTCGGCCAAGCGAAGCAACTCTTTAGCTCTTTTGAGTCTATTTTCTTTCTGTTGCGGTATAAGTTATTGCACTTTTTGGCATTTCAATGGCTTTGGCCCGAGGTCGTTTTTCAATGGAATATTGCGATATGTTCAGCTCACGAACCATTTTTCGGCCTCTGCGACGCGGGCTTCCATCAAGTCGCTTCTTTACTTTTCGAACCATTTCTACTGATGTTGCTGCTTTCTTAATTCCACTTCCTTTTCGTCGGGCTACGCTACCAGTATCACGGTAACGATGGAGCGATGGTACGAGACACAAAAGATATATTTACAGTTAAATGCTGAAGTGCTCTAACGATAGCCACTTGTGGTTTTCCAGCCAGATATAAAGAAATCACACTATCACGCTTGAATTTCATCAAAAATAACTTTTTTCTGGAAAATTCTCACCAAAACGCAAAAAGGCAATTTGGTATGCGAATCAAGGTTGGAAAGTTAGTTTAAAATATGAAAATGATTTCGGAAATCTTTATTATAATTGTACGATAAGTATTAAGTGGTACTAATTGTATTATTGGGTGAAGAAATGGGGGTGGAATCTTCAAATTTGATATTGATGTCTCAGTTGGTATCTGGAATTGTGATATGGTTGTGGTTTTGGAAATGTATCTGTGGTTAAGATATGGAGGTAGTTTTAGAAATGTGTACTATTATTGTTCAAAAATACTACGTTAGTACCACTTATTAGGTATTGGGTGAAGGAATAGAGCTAGAGTCCCGATATTCGATAGGGAAAGGGATAAAATTCTAAAATTTGATATTTAGATTGCCGATTGTATCTATGTTTTAATTATTTGTACGAAAAGTACTAAATGGTAGTAAATTTGATATGGGGTGAAGGAAAAAGGCTGAAATATTCAAAGATGGTATTGATGTCTCTGTTGGTATCTGGAATATGTATTATAATTGTTCGAAAAGTTCTAAGTTTTACAAAATTGGATATTAGGTAAAGGGATAGAGAGATGGAATCCGGAAATGTGATATTGAGGTCTATGTTGGTATCAGGGATTGAGATAGGGGGGTGATTTTAGAAATGTCACTGCTAGGTCAGTTGTGGAAATTGACAATATCAGCCCACTCGACCCCCATAAAGGGTCAAAATTTGTAATAATTATAACTCTTATAATTTGGGAAATAGAAGCACGATGGTCCTCAAATTTCACACATCCTAATATTTTTATCAATAAAAGATCTGGTGTGAAAATGGAATATATTTGTCAGTTTTTTCTGCTACCTCCCCAAAGACGAGTCAAAATTTTGAATAACCATGAAGGTCAAGCTCGGCACATTTCAATATTTCTAACAACACAAGTTCGGTTGTGAAGATGGTAACTAAATTTGGATGGTGTCAAAATTTGGAATAATTATGCTTCACATAGAATTCGAAATAAGCATCCGATACCCATCAAATTTCCCATATCTCAATATCTTTAGTTACACAAGATCCGGTGTGAAGATTGGATATATGGGCTCACTCCTTGTGGTACCTCCCCCACAACGGGTCAACTTTTTGAACAACCAAACATCATCGAAATGCGAAATAAATATCAAATTCTCTTCAAACTTCACACATCTCGATATTTTAACTCACGCACGATCTGGTGTGGGGATGGTTGATATCAGCGAACACCTTCTGGTAACTACCCCACAAAAGGGAGACAATTTTGAATATTTTTCTAACTTGGTTTAGGTAAATATTTATCTGATGTGATTATGGAATTTATTGGCTAACTCCTTCGGGGAAATGTGGCCGCAATTTTTATATAAGACTTAGATGTGATACGAATGGACAATATTGGCGTAGTCCTTCAAAGCCTCTTCCTTGGAGGGTCATCAGTTGACTGACTGACTGACTGAGATATACAACTGTCGGCAATATCGATTACTACTTTTTAACTTGTGTTTTTATATCCTCCACCATAGTATGGAGGGTATATTAAGTTTGTCATTCCGTTTGTAACACTTCGAAATATACATTTTAGATCCCACAAAGTATATATATTCTTGATCATCATAAAATTCTATGCCGATTTAGCAATGTCCGTCCGTCTATCCGTCTGTGGAAATCACTCCAGCTTCCGAACTAAATGAAGTAGGTTGATAAAATTTTACTCAAATATGAACTATGTCTGCAGGACTATTGGTATTGAAAATGGACCATGTAGGTTTACGTCTCCGTATAGCCCCCATATAACGGTACCACCCGATATGAGGTATTTTGATGATTTTAGCGACATTATTTACCGGAATTATCTAATGTTTGGTATTTGAAGTTCGTAATGGATACTACATCCTAAGACAGAAAATGAGCCATGTAGGTCCACGTCTTCGTATAGCCCCCATATAACGGTACCCCCCGATATTCGGTATTTTGATGATTTTTGCGACATTATTAACCGCAACTATTTTAAATTTGGTATTTGAAGTTCGTAATGGACGCTACAGCCTACGACATAAAAATGTCTGTGCAGGTCCACGTCTTCGTATAGCCCCCATATAACGGTACCCCCCGATATTCGGTATTTTGATGATTTAAGCGACTTTATTTACCGGAACTATTTCAAATTTGGTATTTGAAATTCGTAATGGACGCTACAGCCTATGACATAAAATTGTCTGTGCAGGTCGACGTCTTTGTATAGCCCCCACATAACGTTACCCCCCGATATTCGGTATTTTGATGATTTTAGCGTCATTATTCACCGGAATTGTTTCAAATTACGTATTTAGAGTTCGTAATGGGAACTACCGTCTGTGACAAATAATTGTCTTTGCAGGTTCAGGTCTTCGTATAGGCCCCATATATCAGTACCTCCCCATATTCTGTATTTTGACGATTTTAGCTACAATACCCACCGAAATTGTTTGAAATGTCGTAATTGAAGTTCGTAATGGATGCTACAGCCAGTCACAGAAAATTGTCTATGCTGGCCCAGGTACTTCCGATTTTTTTTTTAAATTTTAACAGAATGTTTTTGAAGATTTTATTTTTTGGAAATTTCCAAATTCGTTACAAATGGTGGAGGGTATTCAAATTTCGACCCGGCCGAACTTACTGTTTTTTAACTTGTTAATTTTAATTCACACTCTGCAGCCATAGGGCTAAGAATTCCGAGAAAAAGTCACATAATATATCCTTGATTAGATACGACGACAAATATATCCATTTCTGGTAAATCGCTTTTCAGGTGTGAAACCACGGAAGAATTCCAGATATAAGTCCTGCACAATTTCAGTTTATCATTCAATTTACTTAAGTATATCTACCACGCAAACAACAAATGAATCATTCTACGAATATATGTATTTTCAAAATTCCATAATTAACCACAGTAAATTGACCAAAAACGATTTTGATTGTGAAACAAAATATTTGGCAATGGGGAAGGATGTGAAGTCTCCCTCTTCAACTCCTTCTCTTCTCTTGTCTGTACGTACTTTCTTTAGTAGTTTTAGTGTCTTCCTAAAACTTTAAATTTAACGTTTTTATTACAAGCAACAATATTTCCGTTTGATATGGAGAATGAATTAAAACAGAAGCCCCCCAAAAACGAAATATTTCCAAAACACAAAAAAAAAAAAAAAAAAAAAAAAACGGATAGCAAAAGACTATTTTAGAAAAAAAAAGGAAAACAAAAATGAATCTAAAAATATTTTTCCATGGCAAAAAATAACGTTTAATAGACACAAAATTAAACTCATACAGTTGTCTGTCTGTCTAACAAACTGACTGTCTGCCTGTCTATCTGATTGTCTACATTCATACACATATCTTTCCATGTTGCGTTTGTTTCTCTATTCATCTATTCACGGTCGTCCTACTTGACTACACGCCATGGAGTGCAAGTGCATTTTTCAGCCGTTGCAAGATAACAAAAAAAAAAAAAAAAAAACAACAACAACAATGCATTGAACAACCTTTTCAAAATATATTCAACATACATACCATACATATATGTTGCAACCTGAACATATATGCACAATGCACCTACATATCTACCTATATAGACCATGTACATTGCTACAATATTGGCCTAATAACGATAGAAAAATAAACAGGGGAATTATTAAAACGGGGCGGTATTTTGTTGAAACGAAGGTAGATAGTTGCTATTGCTAGCTGCGGAAAAGCAAAGCACAGTGACTCACAATTTAGAAAACATTATCTTAAAATTGGTAGGAGGTATGTGTGTCCGTAAATATATTACGTATTTGGGAGCACCGCCAAAAAAAAAAACCAAAAAAAAAAAAAAAAATTGGAATGCCCAGGACTCTTATATACTTATATTTAAAAGGTTCTACAAATCCACTGTCCAAAAAAATATTTTTTATACCCTCCATATTTTTTATAACTCCTCGAAATACTCATATGAGACCCAAAAAAGTATATATATTCTTAATAATATTCAGCATAAAATTCTAAGTCGAATTAGGGAAGTCCGTCTGTTTGTCTGTCTGTCCGTCCGTCTGTTGTAATCACGCTATCTTTCGAACGAATTGAGATAAAAGGCTAAAATTTTGCACACATCTTTATTTTGCCAGTAGACAGGTCAAGTTCGTAAATGGTTCATGTAGGTCCACGTTTTCATATAGCCCCCATATAACGGAACCTCCCGATATTCGGTATTTTGATGATTTTAGCGACATTATTCACCGGAATTGTTTCAAATTTGGTATTCGAAGTTCGAAATGGATACTACAGCCTAGGACAGAATATTGACTGTACAGGTCCACGTCTTCATATAGCCCCCATATAACGGTACCTCCCTATATTCGGTATTTTGATGATTTTAGCGACATTATTTACCGCAGTAGTTCCCAATTACGTATTTAGAGTTCGTAATGGGAACTATAGTCTGAGACACAAAAAATTTTGTGCAGGTCCAGGTTTTCGTATTGGCTACATATATAAGTACCTCCCAATATTCGGTATTTTGACGATTTTCGGTACAATACTCACCGAAATTGTTTGAGATGTCGTATTTGAAGTTCGTTATGGATGCTACAGCCTGTAACAGAAATTTGTCTATGTAGGTCCAGGTCTTCGTATAGCTCCGATATAACGGTACCTCATATATACGGTGTTTTGAAGATGCTACATTATACCCGTTTATAATATGGTAATGGTTATAAAAAATAATTCCTATGTTGGTCCACTTCGTCGAGACCCCAATATAACGGCTATATTCGGTATTTTTAAGATTTTAACAGAATTTTTAAAGGATTTTATTTTTTGAAAATTTCCAAATTAGTTCCAAATGGTGGAGGTTATTCAAAGTTCGGCCCGGCCAAACTTACTGCTTTTTAACTTGTTTTTCTATAACTAAAGGAATAATCTTGTAGATTATGAAATCAGAGCCAAAAATTGAAGATACATGAATTGAAGTTTTGAAAGTTTACATCGCAAAGTAACCTAAAAGGGGAGGGATCAAGTTCTCACCTTTATTTTTGTTTTTTTGAAATTTTCGGAATAAGATTTCCTTGGAATCCGTGCATTTTTGATATTTAGTGTCCAGGTCGATACAATATGAAGATTATTTAGGTTCAACCCCAAATGGATTTTAAGTTCGCGGTCCAAACTTTTTTTGGGCCCATCTACAGGGTGAGATAAAAATCTGCAACAAAGTCAAACGCCATAATTTTTCCTTTTTTTAAATTTCATTGAATGAACGTCACACGCTGCCCGAATGTTGCTCTGTGGTATTTTGGCCTATTCCCGGCAAAGCGCTTGCTTGAGGTGATCGACACTTTGGTATTTTTTAGTGCCAACCTTGCTTTCCAAAATACTCCGGACACAATAGTCCAACGGATTGGTATCCGGAGATTTTGGTGGCCATTGTGCGCTGGAACCTCATTTTGTAACCATTCTTGGGTGGCGAGTACTTAGTGCGATGGTGTTGAGTCCTCTTGGAATGTCCAAGGTCTGGGGCCAAAATGTTTGCGTGCCCAAGGCTTTAATACACCCTCCGGAATATTACCGCGATAATAATCGGCATTTATTCTGATGCCACAGTCGATTAATACGAGCTTAGAGCGACCATCGGCTGTTATGGCGGTCCGTACCATCATCATGGCCGGTGCTTGAGTTCTGGTGGCCAACCGAAGATGCACAGTTTCAGCTAACGTCTTGGGCAATGAAACAAGATCTAACCAAAATGCTTTTGTACGCTTGTAAACAATATAATGAGCTGTCACTGGAATAATTTTAACAGCTTTCGGACGAGTGGCTTAGAAATGACAGCAGTCTGAATTTGGCTTCAGTTTTTTCATATCACCCTGTATATCTATACTAATAAAAGAGAAAATTAATTGACTGGCTGACTTAATGTTTCATCAACGCCCAGACGACACTGTTGAAGGTAGAATCTTGAAATTATGGGTGAGCGTTACTCTAGGATCGAAAGGGTCAGACAAGGCTGGGTTTTTGGAAATTCGTATTATTACTATACCAAAAGTATTTAAAGGTACTAAATACAGGGTGAAATGAAAAAACTGCCATCAAATTCAGACTGCTGTGCTGTCCAAGCCACTTGTCCGACAGCTGTTAAAATTATTCCAGTGACAGCTCATTATATTGTTTACAAGCGCACAAAAGTATTTTGATGAGAATTTTCCAGAAAAAAAAGTTAGTGATGGAATTCAAGCGTGATAGTGTGATTTCTTTTTATTTGCCTGGAAAACCACAAGTGGCTATCGTTAGAGCACTCCAGCATTTAAATGTGAATATATCTTTTGTGTCTCGTACCATCGCTCGTTGATGGTATTTCCGACATTTTTTGCTTTCATTTAATAAAATTTAAAAAAAAAATTGTACAAATTGTGTCGTTTGATTTTGTTGCAGTTTTTTATCTGTACCCTGTATATGTATGGATTTTTTGGGGGGATTAAAATATATTTCCCTTAAAAATTTTAAGCCCGGGTGATAGATAATTTCCCCCGTCTCACAGAACAGCCAAACATAGGTTTCCTCCGAAAAAAAAAAAAAAAAACAAAACAAAAACTATCCAACCTCGATATACATATGTTGATGTGTAACTATGTATGTTTATGAGTATTACCCTTAACAGCCAATTTATATTTAGTGTTATAAAACTATTTCCACAATTCTCCCACTCGAGACATACACTCGTACCTACATACATGCCTGCATACATACCTTCCTTCGGCAAGAAACCCTTTCCGTTCTGACAAACAAAATTCCAGACAATTTTATTACTTTAAACATTTTTCAACATTTGCATTTAAATCACCAAAATGTCACCCTGAATTACAAAACTCCACGGAAGGAACAGAAAGGCAACAACGACAACAACATTAGGGGTCGGTCGGTGGTAATGCATAATGGTTTGCTCGCTGGCTGGCTGGCTGGCTGGCTGGCTTGCCAACCCAACATAGCCTACCTAGACAATAGGCCTAAATGCATTTAGTTGTATTTGATTCAAAAAAATTCAGTCCAGAGACAGCGGCTGACTTGCAATGCATAACTATTAGGAACCGCCAAACAGCCAAAAAAATACACAAAGAAATTGCTTCATTTTTCCCATCAAGATATCGTGGCTGTTCCGTATGTTTCTTCTCCAACTTGGCTTTTTTGTGCCTGCTTTTCCTTCTGTCGTTTTGAGCAAAAGTAGACGAAAATGTTGATGACGTTAGTTAGTTGGAGGTAGAACAGCCAAAAAATAAAGGGAGAAACGAATCAACTTTTGCAAAATGTTGTAAATTTTGACATAACAGTTTGTCTGTTCGCGAAACAAGCGTCTCTGCCGCGCGCCCCCTGAAATTCCTCGTTGAGTTGTCTGATATTTAGTATGTCCGCCTTCCTGTTTGTATGTATGTATCTATGTCTGTCTACATGGGTTGCGACATTTCCAAAGGATACGTGAAAAATTCGCAACGTATTGTTTGTTTATTTGAAATCACCCTCCCCCACTTCGCCATATCAGCACTGCCTGTCCTGGTTGCCTGCGTTTATTCATTCATTCATTGAATAACAAGAGTCATCATCATATCCATATCCAGCAAACAACCAAGGTCCTGTGAATTTGCGAACATATAACGACATATTCTTATATTTGGCTATTTTCGTTGCAACTGATTTGCATTACCTGGCTAAAATTTGAGGGCAACATTGATCTTTAGTCACTGAAATTGAATGATTTTCTTTTTAAAACTGATACAGAAATTTGTTACCGGTGTTCTGACACACATATGTATCATCAGTAATGGATCATTATACCCTACAACACTATGTGTTGGGGGTATTATAAGTTTGATTGGGCAAACAATTATGTAACACCTCGAAATATTGGTTTCCCACATAGGAAAGTATATATCCGAGCTGAGTTGATCTAGCTATGTATGTCCGTCCGTCCGTCTATCCATGTTAATTTGTAATCACTCTACAGGTAGTCACAAAATTTAGAATGGAGGTCGGGCTAGAGCCAGAATAGAACCCTATTTCTTTTGGAGATGATCGCATAATATTTAGGGGTTGAAATGGACCAAAAACTGAAAAATTTCCTGATTTTGCAGTTGCTCTACAGGACGCAATTATGGAACACTCGAAGCAGAAGTTAGCGTGGGGCTAGAGCTTCAGGCTGCGCAGAAGCCTTCGAATTTTGGTGGTCATATTTAGTGGGTGAAATAGACCATAACATTTCTGTTAAATAAACCGCAAATTTTCCATTAAACCGCGAATATTTTTAATTCCGGCGAAATCACAAATAGACGAACAGGTCAATCCTGACCGTTACGTAGATGCCGATGGTAAATATATCAGATATATATAGCGATATATATACAATACGTATATACAAAGGAAGGGGATGTTAGCTAGAACGCTTATATCTCAAGAATGGATAGACCGATTTTGACAAATTTTGTCAATTCAGAATTCCCTATTGGCGTAAGAGAATAAAATCTAAAAAAAAAAAATTGCATAAAAATTTGCCAATAATGGTGTTATTATAGATTTTGTAATAGTTTGTGACATTTTTTTTATTTTTTCATATATTTTATCGCATGCGATTTTTTTAATTTGACTTATAATATGAAGGTATACATTTTGTAATATTTTTTCACTTTACAACACGGGTTTTGGTTATTATATACAGTCTGCAATTATCGTCCGATCCTCACGAATATTTTTACATGGGTAGGGTTAGGCTCAGAAGGGCTAGGCCTGTTATTTTCAAAGATGCCTGCAATATGTTTAGTGGTTAAAATGGACCAAAAACAGAAAAAAAATTCCTGATCACACAATTGAAGCCAATCGACACACCTGAGAAGAGAGTTATGGACAGGGAATAATTTTAGCATTTTGGTTGACCATTGGATTACATTTGGATTAAAAATGGACCACAACAACTAACAACACGACGGAGTGTGTAAATATTGGGCGAATGTCTCTGTTCAAAATGCTGAGGGTAATATCTGGGCAGTGTTCCGTCACGAAATATTCCAAAATGGATTTGGACATAAGGGGGCTTCTAACATTGTAGTGTTGTAGGGTATCACATGGTCGGCTCCGCACGACTATAGCCTTTGCTTACTGGTTAATGCATGCCTACCGTTTTTGGGGGAACATAGCACAATGATGGGACCATCATAACACAAAATGTTAACTTTGGAAAGAACTGGGGAAAAATATGGCATTTTACGAGGGTTACATTAATTAAAATTGACAGCCCTTTTTTGGAGAGGCAAGAAGAAGGAAACGATTGACACATCACATTTTTATGCGAGATATTCTACTGACAGAAGTTTTTGGATATTTGAAATAACTGCAATCAAGTTCAGACAGCTGTCATTTCTAAGCCACTCGTCCGACAGCTGTTAAAATAATATCAGTGCCAGCTCATTATATTGTTTACAAGCGTACAAAAGGAATTTGGTGAGATCGTGTTTACTTGCCCAAGAGGTCAGCTGAAAATGTGCACCTTCGGTTTGCCACCAGAACTCAAGGAGATTGTGTAGGGCGCCATAACAGCCGATAGTCGCTCGTATTAATGGACCGTGGCATCAGAATAAATGCCGAATATTATGGGGAAAATATTCTGGATGGTGTATTAAAGCCTTGGCCACGCAAACATTTTGGCTGCAGACCTTGGACATTCCAACAGAACTCAGCACCTTCGCACTCAGTACGCGCCACCCAAGAATGGTTAGAAAATGAGGTTTTTCGCTTCATTTCCAGCGCACAATGGCCACCAAAATTTACGGATACCAATTCCTTGGGCTATTATGTCTGGAGTATTTTTTAAAGCAAGGTTGCCACTAAAAAATACCAAAGTGTCGATCACTTCAATGGGTCAAAATCGCCGGGAATGGGTCAAAATACCGCTGAGCAACATTCGAGCAGCGAGTGACGGTTTCATTGGTCGTTTGAGGGCCATAATTCGTGCCAAAGGTGACCAATTCGAACAAATCTAAGCTTATTCTAAAATGTGATGCTATTTAGGACATTTTTTGCTTTCATTCAATAAAATTCAGAAAAAAAATTAAAAATTATGGCGTTAGACTTTGTTGCAGTTTTTTATCTCACCCTGTAAAATTCCAAAACCACCTCCCCATAAATATACCGAATGTAGCTGTTACATTTGGTTCTATACGACGACATGGACCTGCATAGGCAATTTTGTCAAATACCATTATAATATTCAAAGGCGAAACTTAAAAAAAATCGGTGGATAATGTAGCTAAAATCATCAAAAAAACCGAATATCGGGAGGTACCCTTATAGGGGGGCTATACGAAAACGTGGAGCTGCACAGACAATTTTCTGTGTTAGGATGTATACTATCCATTACGAACTTCAAATACCAAATTTAAAACAATTCCGGTAAATAATATCGCTAAAATCATCAAAAAACCGAATATCTGGAGGTACCGTTATATGGGGGCTATACGAATACGTGGAGCTGCACAGATAATTTTCTGTCATAGGCTGTAGTATCCATTACGAATATCAAATACCAAATTTGAAAGAATTCCGATGAATAATGTCGCTACAATCAACAAAGTACCGAATATCGGGTGGTACCGTTATATGGGGTCTATATGAAGACGTGGACCTGCACAAACAAATTTCTGTTTTAGGCTGTAGTATCCATTTTGAAGTTTAAATATCAAATTTGAAACAATTCCGATGAATATTGTCGCTAAAATCATCAAAATACATAATATCGAGAGGAGGGGGCTATACCAAAACCTGGGGCTATACCAATAAATGGCCCATTTTCAATACCAAAAGTCCCGCATACATAATATATATATTTGAGTAAAATATTATCAATCTTCTTCAATTCGTTCGGAAGCTAGAGTGATTTTCGCAGACGTGCAGACGGACAGATGGATAGACGGACGGACGTCGATAAATCAAGATAGAATTTTATGCTGATCAAAAAAAAAAAAAAAAAAAAAAAAATACATATATTTTGTGGCATCTAGAATTTATATTTCGAGGTGTTACAAACGGAATGACAAACTTGATATACCCTCCATACTATGGTGGAGGGTCCGTGGGCCCTAAAATAACAGCTATATTCGGTATTTTTAAAATTTAAACTGAATTTTTAACGGATTTCAAAGCGTTCTTGTCAGTAATATTGTTGAAGACACGATATACCTAAAATACATAAATTCCAAAGAATATTAAGTTAAAAGTGCAAAAAATGGGCGAAACCTTTCCTTCGAATTTTGGTGGCGGGTCTCTTGTCATTTTGGAAAAATTGAATGCAGGAGGCTACAATTCTCATTACTTTAAGCCCATTGGTAGCGCATAGTGCATCTAGTTGTGAATACAGGCAGTGTTGAGATTTACACATTTGCTCACCCAATTTGTATTGGATCTTACAAGTTCCTATCTATTAGTCCATCATTCTAGTATAACTGTTCAAATGCGTAATAAGAAATATTATCAACCTTTCTGTAATATTTTACCCTGTCTTTAATTCCATCAACTTTAACTTCCTCATTCCTCTGTTTTACGGCTTTTGCCATTAAAATTGTTAACTATGCAACAGCAACAAAAACAGACACAAATGCGAATGTGTCTGGAACAAACAATATGCGTCAACATTTCAAAATTATGTAATCGAAATCCAAAAACATAGACCAGGCAAATACGCCGCACAAAAAACAAACCAAAAAAAAAGCAAAAAAATAATCAAAATGAAATGAAAATAGAAACATTCAAAGACAGGCCGTCAGGCAGACAGCTGCAACGGAGAATATTCAAAGTCAAGACCGTTGTGAATGAAGTTTCGTCTGTCTGTCTGGCAATGGAAATATGGCCTTCATTTGTGTGGCATAACTGTTGTATGTTTTGCATTTCGCCTCTCCATACCTTGGGCGGCAGGGCGGGTGCGTGCTCGCTTATATATGTAAGTGTCTGTCGTATATTGCATATCCGTTTTTAGTGGGGAAATGCATGGATACATTTTTATGCAAAAGTGTGTAAAAACTATACAAATAGTCATATTTTAAAATGGGACATTAAAATTGTGATATGTCCTTCATGTGGTTGCATGCGTGTGTGTGTATGTGTGTCTTGTTGCAATACACTTAACGATAATGTTAACGATACAACTTTCTAGTTTTTTTTTTCGTCCACTTTTTTAAGATACTAATAAGCGTGTGTACATGGCTATCAACAACTTTTTTGTTTTGTGCCATTGAAATCAAAAAGTAAATAATGAAGACGGGTGGAAATAGAAATAACATTTCTGTTGCAAAATAAAACCAAATCGAAAGGTTTTTTTCTCTACAGTTGCAGGAGCAAACTGCAGGAGAGAAATGCTATTCTTTTCATAATTTGTGCAATAAATGCAAAATTTTTCCATCCGACAAATGCATGACAATTTCGCCATTGTACTGCAAGAAAGTCTCAGAATTGTTACAATGGGAATAGAAGTTAAGCCCAATTTCTATACCCTCCACCTTGGAAATGAGGGTATATTAACTTTGTTATTACGTTCGAAACATCCCTAAATATTCGTCGTAGACCCCATAATGTATATATATTCATAATCAGGATAAAATTCTAAGTCGATTTAACGAAGTCCGTCTGTCTGTCTATAGAAATCAAGATACAGCCCACATTATTTGACGTAGAGTGTCAAAATTTACCAGAACAATTTGTATTGTGTCTAGTATGGTTGGTATTGAAAATGAGATATATTGGTCCACGTTTTCGCATAGCCCCCATATAACGGTACCTCCCGATTTTTGGTATTTTCATGATTTTTGCCTAATTTTTTCAAGGATTTGTATGAAAATTGGTATTTGTAGGTCATAATGGGTCCTAATTCGTGTGGCAAAATATTTTATCTTTGGGTCCACTTTGGTATAGCCCCCATATAACGGTACCTCCCGATTTTTGGTATTTTGATGATTTTTGCCACATTTTTCCAAGGATTTGTCTAAAAATTGGCATTTGTAGATCATATTGTGTCCCAGTTCGTGTGGCAAAATATTTTATCTCTGGGTCCACTTTGGTATAGCCCCCATATAACGGTACCTCCCGATTTTTGGTATTTTGATGATTTTTGCCACATTTTTCCAAGGATTTGTCTAAAAATTGGTATTTGTTTGTCATAAAAGGTTCTAGATCCGGTGGCGAAGCATTGCATGCATAGGTCCACGATTTGGTATAGCCCCCATATTATGGTACCTCGAGATATTCGGTATTTTGATGATTTTTGCTACATTTCTTCGCGAATTTATCTAAAAATTGGTATTTGTGTGTCCTAATGGGTTCTAGCTCAGTTGCCGAAGCGTTGTATGTATAGGTTCACGACATGCATAAATCGACTCAGAATGTGATTCTAGATCATTGGATCATTAAAAGGAAGTATGGATCTATCTAGCTTCCATCTCTATGTTACATAATATACCTGACCACAGTGTAGTGTAGGGTATAAAAACCAACAGTGGCCTAAATATCAAGATTTCGGAATTTCAGCTATTTCCTTCACCCAATACCAAATTTTGTAATATATAATACACAATCTACGTCCCTGCATCCAAGACACCAACAGTGATTTAATCTTAATACCATTTAGTACTTTTCGAACAAATATAGTACACATTTGCAAAACCGCCACCAGATCCCGACACCATATACCAACAAGGACCTCAATATAACATTTCGGGATTAAAACTCTATCGATTCACTTAACGACATTAGTACCAATTAGTACTTTTCGAACAATTATAGTACACATTTCCAAAACACCTCCATATCTCAATTCCAGATGCCAACAGAGACTCAATTTTAAATTTAATGATTCACTACCCCTTCATCCAATACCAAATTTATTAAGATTTGGTACTTTTCGAACTTTATATTATAGCACACATTTCCGAAATCACCTCCATATGTCCAGACTACACATGAACAGGGACCCTTATACTAAATTTCAGATTTCAAGCATAAATTGTAGTATATTTTAGTATCTTTAGAATTTCCCAAAAAAACTCTTTGGAACATCCACCATACATGTTCCAAATTTAAGAGTTCTAGCCCTACTGGTTCGTCAAATACTAAGGATACCATATTTAATACCTTTTTTCTACCGTTCTAGTACGTGTTTCCTAATACCCAGCCTTATCTGACAACTTCGGACCAAGAGTGACCTTAATCAAAAATGCTAAGATTCTAGTTTCAGCCGTTTCGTCTGGGCGTTGCTGAACCATTAAGTCATTCTGCCAATCTGTCGATAGATGATCGATATATTCGATTTTTACACTCGTTCTAACTTAGGCCAACATCGACCTCATACAATACGAGAGTTATGTTAATTATACCCTATAACACTATGTGTTGGGGGTATTATAAGTTTGATTGGGCCAGAATTTATGTAACACCTCGAAATATTGGTTTCCCATATAGGAAAGTATATATGGATCTTCCTAGCTCACCGAGCTGAGTCGATCTAGCTATGTATGTCCGTTCGTCCGTCTGTCCATGTTAATTTGTAATCACTCTACAGGTCGCAATTATGGTCCGATCTTCACGAAATTTAAAATGAAGGTGGGGTTTGAATCAGAATAGAAGCCTATTTCTTTTGGAGATGAGCGCCAAATGTTTAGGGGTTGAAATGGACCAAATACTGAAAAAATGTCGATTTTGCAGTAGCTATACAGGTCGCAATTATAGACCAATCGATCAATCGGAATTTCGTATGTAGCTAGAGTTTAGGACGGAGAAGAAGCCCACCAATTAGGGTGGTCATCGGATGATATTTAGCGGGTAAAATATACCATATCTTTTGTGTTGAAAAAATTCAACATTTTCATTAAACCGCGAATAATTTTAATCCCGGCGAAATCACGAAGCCATGACAAGGTTACTTTTGATCTTTACATTGATGTTAACATCCAACAAATCGGATATATAGCAAAATATGTGCGATATATATGTCTATCAAAGAAGATATGCTTGAAAGATCTCTTATATGTCGAAAACGGCTGAACTGATTTCGACAGTTCTCATTAATTCAGAATGGCCTCTTGGCAGGAAAGAAAAAACGTCTAAAAAAATCGCATAAAAATATCTCTCTAATGATGAAAATATTGACTTTGTAACATTTTCTCACATTTTTTCAATTTTGGCATATTTTTGGCATATTTTCATTTTGAATTAAACATTTGGTAATATTTCTACAGCTAACAAAACTAAGTAGATAGGATATCAGGATATCATATACAGATCGCATTTATGGCCCGATCCTTACGAAATTTTTCATGGGGATAAGATGAGGGTCAGAATAGAAGCCTACTCTTTTTGGAGATGATCGCAATATATTTAGGGGTTGAAATGGACCGAAAAACTGCAAAATTGAGACGCACTTCTGACTATTTCGTTAACGCTGATTTCGTTGAAGAATATAGTCAAATGTCTGTATCTCATATAGATGCGTTTCAGTCAAAAACCAATAATAAATGTTAATCTTTTGCCACTTCTGAGAGATTATAGGTCTTTGGGAAATATTGGTTCCAGATCTAGGAAGACCATTAACGTGCAACATCCACCAATAAATTGGAAATGAGCAAATTAGTTTAAGTTGCTATTATTCGAAAATTAGAGAACGAAACCTGATGGTTTTCTTTTATAATTTGTCACAATATCTTGTGGAATTCTTTCGAGTATCTCGCCTATATAAACAGTATCGTTTATTATAGTGTTGTAGGGTATTCAACGGTCGGCCCCGCTCGACTGTAGCCTTTGCTTACTTGTTTTATTTTTAACTTTCGTGAAGGAGGTATAAAATGGAGTACCCCGATATTGCCTATAGATCTAAGTTTGGAAAAAATATTACAATCAAATCGGAAACCTCTTTTTTAGAGTTGTCAGATGAACAGACAGACGGCCAGAACGACATGGCTAGCTCGGCTCCAAATATCCTGAAACTTATTTTGTCCAAAAATAACTGGATTCTGGACCTCTTTTATTTCGATGAGGCATGGCATGACATGTCGGACTCGTTCGTTCGAAAGGGATTAGACCGATGACCTAAAATTGAAAAATATGTCCGAATGAATCTTTTTTTGTTTTGCTAAAAATCCAGAATGCCTATACGGATATGACATGTCTTTGAAACGTAAAAATACCGATTATTGGAAATGACATGCACTTTTATTCTTGTTAGATATTTATTAATGTTAGAAAATTTGTTAATGTTTGAAAATTTGAAAGAGGAAATAAGAGCATATTTTTGTTAGAGCCTTTTTTAAATCCTTAACCACATAAAGGTACTTTGGCAAGTTTGCATAAAAATTTAAAATTCACGTAGGAACTTTTTAAATATCTACTAAGTTCGGCCGGATCGAACTTTTAATTCCCTCCACCATTTAGAAAGAAATTGAAAATTTTAAATTTGAAATCCATTGGAAAATAGGGCCTAAATGCAAACCATTATATGGGGACTTGCAGACGGAATCTTTTTGTTATGGGCTGTAGTACCCATTACGAACTTTAAACACAAAATTTGAAATACTGTAGCTAAAATCATCAAAATACCGAATATTAGGAGGTACCGTTGTATGGGGCTATACGAAGATGCGGACCTACATACGCAATTTTTTGTCATAGGCTGGAGTACCCATTACGAACTTTAAATACGAAATTTGAAAAGATTCCGGTACAAAATATACCTAAAATCTTTAAAATACCGAATATCGGGAGGTACCGTTATATAGGAGCTATATGAAAACATGGTCCATTTACGAACTTAACCTGCAAAATACACATGTGTGCAACATTTTTGTGCTACAAACATTATAGTGCGTGCAGACAAACGGACGTCGCAAAATTGACTTAGAATTACCCTGATGAAAAATATATATACTTTGTTGGGTCTGACATGAGTAGTTTGGTAGGGGGTATAAAAATTGAGGTCTACAAATGTAGACCCCAATCAAAAAAAAAAAAAAAAATATTTCGCAATACTTAACAAGTAAAAAAGCAGTAAGTTCGGCCGGGCCGAACTTTGAATACCCTCCACCATTTGGAACGAATTAGAAAATTTTCAAAAAAATAAATCCAATAAAAATTCTTTTAAAATCTTTAAAATATCTATTATAGGAAGGTGCCGATATATGGAGCAGGCTTGGGCATATTGCACTAAATTTATAGTGCACTAAGAATTAAATAATTAGTGGCAGTGCAATTTTTAATTCCACTACCACTAAAGGGTTAGTGGTAGTGAAAAATAAATTGCACTACCACTAATCCTTTAGTGATATTTAAAAAAAAAAATTGCACTACCACTAAATTTTAGTGGTATATACGATGGGGATATACGATATCGTGGACCTATATAGACAATTCTTTTTGTGGAGGTAAAATGCCCACAAGGGACTCCTTTTGTGGAATTTCAGACAATTCCATTGAAAAATGTGGCAAAAATCATCAAAATATCGAATACCGTGGGGGTACCGTTATATGGGGGCTATACGATATTGTGAACCTATAAAGATAATTCTCTGCCGAGGTATAAAGTACCCACAAGGAACTCCTTGTGTGGATTTTCAGACAATTCCGTTGAAAAATGTGGGTAAAATCATCAAAATACCGAATATCGGGGGGTACCGTTATATGGGGGCTATACGATATTGTGAATCTATAAAGATAATTCCCTGCCGAGGTATAAAGTACCCACAAGGAACTCCTTATGTGGATTTTCAGACAATTCCGTTGAAAAATGTGGCTAACATCATCAAAATACCGAATATCGGGGGTACCGTTATATGGAGGCTATACGATATCGTGGACCGATATAGCCCATCTTCGAACTTGACCTGCCTACAGACAAAAGAGAGATCTGTGCAAAGTTTTAGCTTCCTATCTTAATTCGTTTAGACTGTAGCGTGATTACAACAGACGGACATACGGACGGACGGACAGACGGACGGACAGGGCTAAATCGTCTTAGAATTTTACGCTGATCAAGAATATATATACTTTGTTGGGTCTAAAATGATTATTTCGATGAGTTACAAACGGAATGACGAACTTAATATATCCTCCATACTTTTTTGGTGGAGGGTATAAAAATATCTGTAACGCGGTACCGTTATGTGGGGCTATAACAAAACTCGAACTGATATATTCCATTTTCAATCAATCATGAGCCAAATTTGAGTCATTTGGTCGATCCCTTCAAAAATCAGGAATAATTACCACAAACGAGCATGTCTAAATCGTTATAGAATTTTACGCTCCATACCCTCCATACCTTCTACTGTCGAAAGTATACATAGTGGCACTAATGCAACATATGACCAAAACTTATTTTTCAATCATGATCGATCATCAGACAATGCGGATGCTTCTTTTAAATAACTGGAAATTAAATTCTCCCATGAAATAATAAAGCATCTCACATTTTACTGCTGCCGTATTTTCACATGTATCTCAGTGTTACTGTTGTCAAAAGAAATCGAAATAAAAACGACAGCATTAATGTAATGCCGTATAAGTGTTGGTTTAATATCTTTTTGAAGTCCATCACGTGCCTATCTCCCACACTCAGTAAAGCTGGCTTTACCAGCGACAATCACCGCAAATGTTGTGTGCCACCACGGAATGTGTGTCTGGTAGATTCCACCACTGCCCTCTCCCCAAAAAATTAATGGTGTAGGTCTAGGTCCTCGGTGTGGAAGTTTAATTGTTGTAAACACGATATGTTTTTTTTTTCTTTATACCAAGAGAAAGTTGTTGTTCGCTTGCAACATGCTGCAGGAGAGATCCACAGACATGTGTTGTGTTTGAGGTACTTGTTTGTATAAGAGAAATGTTGGATTATTTGTTTCCCCACCACATTGGGAGGGGTCCTGTTCATGTATGTGTTGTGCTTTGCAGAAATAAAATGTTGAATGAAAAATGTTTCGTTGTTTTGCATTCCTGCTGAACGCATTAGTTTTATGCACATATTTATGTATACCTATGGACAGCAACTGCTTTATCTCAGTAGGATAAGGTTTAATCGGGGGAATTCGTTAATATTTAGGCACTCTAGGTCACACTAACGATCAAAGGTGCAGTTTTGAAACTAGCATACTTGAGACACAGCGAAATTTAACACCCACTTTTTAGTAACCGAAAATGCGCTTTAATGTAATTAATATGACTTTTTTACTCCCCAGTGTGTAGTCCTTCCACAAGTGCTGCTTAAAATCTAACGACCTTCCCATCATTTCATAACTGAGGTATATTTAAGAGTTCGAACCACAAGAAAATTTTGCAACCGATATCACTCGTTTTGTTTACAAATTTCTGGATATAATCCAAAGATTTATGAAAAATTTCGAAGCACTATCTCAAACCTTGCGAAATACAGGATGAGTTAAAAAAAATGCAACGAAGTCAAAGGCCATAATTTTTACATTTTTTGTTAAAATTTATTGAATGAAAGCAAAAAATATCGGAAATAGCATTAAATTTTAGAATAAATTTAGATTTGTTCGAATTGTTCACCTTTGACTCGAATTATAGCCTTCAAACGCCAATGAAACCGTCACACACTGCCGGAATGTTGCTCTGCGGTATTTTTTGGCCCATTCCCGGCGAAGCGCTTGCTTGAGGTGATCGACACTTTGGTATTTTTTAGTGCCTACCTTGCTTTCCAAAATACTCCAGACACAATAGTCCAACGGATCCGGAGATTTTGGTGGCCATTGAGCGCTGGAAATGAAGCGAGGAACCTATTTTTGTAACCATTCTTGGGTGGCGCGTGCTGAGTGCGATGGTACTGAGTCCTGTTGGAATGTCCAAAGTCTGCGGCCAAAATGTTTGCGTGCCCAAGGCCTTAATACACCCTGCAGAATATTTTCGCGATAATATTCGTCATTTATTCTAATGCCACGGTAATAAACTTGAAGACAATCTGACTCTTAAATCACATTTTATAGAAGTTATAATCATTAATAATTTTGACCCTTTGTGGGGGAGGTACTTGATGAAGGAAACCGATATTGTCCATTTTCGCACCTGAGCTATTACTGAAGCAAATATTAGAATTTACAAAGTTGAAGCAAAATCGGACTATCCTCTATCATTGTGTGCAGTGAAATATTCATTTTTGTGTTGAAGATGTTGACATTTTGTGGGGGAGGTACCACAAAGATTGGACTGATATTGTCCATCTCCAAACTCGATCTAAATTTGACTACAATATTACGATGTACCTAGTTTGGACCAAATCAGAGACTACCTTCGAGAGTTATCGTGCGGACCAGCGAGCCAGAAAGACAGACAGACGGACGGGCATCCCTAGATCGACTCCAAATGTCATGGAACGGAGTTGGTCTAAAGAGGCGTAGGTTCTCCACACCTTCTGGTACCTCCCCACTAGTGGTCAACAATTTCACAGAAAATAATTTACCGTATACAGCAAACAGGCATTATTGAATTTTGTGCAAACATTGCAAATCCCAATATTTTACTTAGTCCTAGGTCAGGTATGAAAGTGGGAAATATCGGTCCACTCCATCATATACCTCCCTCACAAAAGGTTAGCATTTTGAATGATTATAACTCTCATAAAATTCGAAATAAGCAACGTATTCTCTTCACACATCCTAATATTTCTACCAACACGAGATCATGTGTGGATATCGAGTATATCCGACAGCTCCTTCCGGTTCCTACCCCCCACAACGGGTCAAAACTTTCAATAACAATGAAGCTCATAAAACGCGAAGTGAACATTCGATCACTTTCAAACTCGGCACAGCACAATATTTCTACTAACACAGGACTTGATATGAAGATGGAATATGTTGGACCACTCCCTCTGGTACCTAACTCTCAACGGGTCAAAATTATGAATTATTTCATAAAATGCGAAATAAGCATTCTTTTCTCTTTAGGTTCGACAAATCTCAACAGTTTTATTTCCACAAGATCGGGTGTTGGTTCCAGGTTTTCTCGTGGTTCCAGGTTTTCTCGTGCCTGCCATTTAAGGGTCAACATTTTGAATAACCACAACGCAAATAAAATACGACATAAGCTTCTTATACCCTTACAATTTCACACATCGCGAAATTTTTATTAATACAAGATCTGGCATAAAGATAATAAACATTGGCCCACCCCTTCTGGTACCTCTTCCACAAAGGTTCACAATTTAAAATACTTACTTACAGCTGGTGGCAAACCAACTGATATTTATACTCTACACCACAAGGTGGTCAGGATATTATGTCTTTGTGCATTTGTTTGTAACAGGCAAAAGGAAACGAGATAGACCCATAGTTCCCTTTGATGATCTGCATAGAATCACTTTCTGAGTTGATTTATGAATATCAGTCCGTCTGTCCACGTATTCTTGTGAAAAAATGCAGGTCGCATTTACTAGCAGATTGAGATGAAATTTTGCACAAGCCATTTGTTTGGCCCAAGGACGAACCCTATTGAACTTGGAGATAATCGGTTAAAATTTAGATATAGCTCCCATATATATCTTCGTCCGATTTGCTTTTTATTGTGCACCAAACGTCTAACATGAGCCCAAATAGTATGGAATTTTACACATACAACTAAATTTGGCCTGAAAATAAGTATGCCAAATTTGATCGAAATCGGTTCAGATATAGCTATAGCTCCCATATATATTGTTCATCCGATTTCTTATTTTTGTCCTCCGCAGCTGTAATATGCACTCTGCAACAACAATATTTGGGGAAATATATCAAATACAGCTCAGAAATACCTTTGCTAAATTTTATCGAAATCGGTTCAGTTTTGGATATAGTTCCCATATATAACTTCAGCCAATTTACCTTTTATTGTGCACCAAACGACTAATACTTGCCCAAATGGGATTTGGCGCATACGACAGAATTGAGTCTAGAAGCTAGTATGCCTAATTTGGTGAAGATTGGCTCATATATATTGTTCATCCGATTTGTTATTTTTGTCCTCCGCAGCCGTAATATGCACTCTGCAACACCAATATTTGGGGAAATATATAAAATACAGCTCACAAATGTCTTTGCCAAATTTTATCGAGATCGGTTCAGATTTGGATATAGCTCCCAAATGGGCAATACAAGTCCGAATTTAAAAGATACAAATACTTCGGCATATTTAGTCCTGTGAACTTTAAATTATAATTATAATCATCGCGTGTATGATTGAATTCTCCCATAAAAAACTTTTAATTGCTATGCGCAGCTCTACTAAATTAGCAAAGTGGTGTAGAGTATCATAAAATCGGCCACGCCCGACTTTAGAATTTCTTTTCTGGTTTTCTAAATTGTTTTTGGTTCAATGGATACATAAATAAGCAGAATTTTCGATTCTGGAGTGAAGACCAGCCAGAAGCATTGCAAAAGCTAAGCCAATTCGTTCAGAAAAAATCACAGTTTGGTGCGGTTTATGGGATGGTGGAATTATTGGACTGTACGTCATCAAAAATGTTGAGAATCGTAACGTAACTGTGAATCCTAACACACCTAACATTTGTTGTGGACTTGGACTCCCATTCGAAACGACTGATGGTGCCAAGGCATCCACAAATATAGCAGTCAGGCCACAATTGCTTCGTCGCGACCAAACTAATCTTTTGGGCAAACCGAAACTTTTATCTGCAATTGGGTTAATTTGGCCCTGATGATTTCAGCAATAATATTCATCCGAATCGATTTAAATTTCGTACTGGAAGATCCTAATAGTACTACAACCTATTGCAAAAAAATTCATATGCAGGTCCACGTCTTCGTATAACACCCATATAACGGTACCCCCGATAGTCTGAATTTTGACGATTTCAGCAACATTATTCAACGAAATCGTTTCAAATTTCGTATTAAAAAATCTTAATGCTTACTACAACTTATGGCAAAAAATTTCGTATGTAGGTCCACGACTTCGTATAGCCCCCAATATGACGGTACCTCCCAATACTCCGTATTTTCATGATTTATGCAACTTTATTCACACTTAATTGTGACAAATTTCGCATTTGAAATTCGTAATGGGCACTACAGCCTATGACCAAAAATTTCGTATGCAGGTCCACGTCTTCGCATAGTCCCCATATAAAGGTTTTAAGTTTTTTTCCTTCCAAATGGTGGAGGGTATTATAAGATCGACACGGCCGAACTTAGCTGCTTTTTACTTGTTCTTGATTGGGACCGCTCTTAACTCGTTCATGAGCCAGAAATGTTATGATGACATGATGCACCATCCCTGTTAGGGGCAACCTCGACTGAGCCGATTTATCATGACCCGCTAATTAATTAATCTAAGGTAAATTGTGTCGCTCTATGTTCGACTCGTCGTTTCGATTTGGCGATAAAAAAATATATAGATATGGGAGTTTTCGGTAGATTTTTACAAAACTTACATTTTCAATATAGATTCAAATTTGGCCTCCTTAAACGTTACCATATCGGAATAATTTTTAATAAAAAATACATTTTTTTCGACGCCACTTAACCCATGTTAACGCATATTAAAAGGGGCGTGCCTAACATAGATTGAAATCTATTTATGATTTCCAGGAAATACGCTGTAAACTGATATCCTTAGTTGCATTAATAACCTGTTCCCTATGCTTGGCCATATGTTGTTGCCTCAAAACTTTTCTTTGAGAGCCACAACATCAATTTCCCCTTAAACAATATTTTGCAGTCATACAACTCTCAGTCTACACGCAACAAGTTCAGAGGACATTTTCAGTTGGTGCAACACGTTTGAATTCACCATCAGACATATGAGTCCTGCTGACAGAGAACATTTAATAGCCAACCTTCAACACTGACAAATAAACCAGTCATTGGCTTATATCCACCCACAAATTGATGCACTAAAAATCCTTTTGATATGTTTTGTTGTTTTTTTTTCTTTTTTGTTTCGTTTCGTTTCGTTTGAGGCGCAAATAAAGCGTTCCACATGTAACATACACAGACACACGCAAACAATTATATATTTATTGTCAAAGTGGGTAAATGGGTTTGTTGCATGGGTTGCAATAACTGCCAGTTTCTGGCCACGAGAAGAAAGGAGGATGTGTGGGTGATAGACGAGCATCTATCTGATGCTGCCCAGTGCCCGAATTAAGGTGATGATGAGATTGCGTTTGTTGTGTATTGAGAGGAACTGTTCCACGCCAGAGTCCTTGTTGCAGTGCGTAGTGAGGTAAGATCCATATATAGCGAGGAGTTTGCCTTCAATTGTAAAATAATTGGAGAAAACTTTTAAATTTTCTTGTAAAAATTATTTTAATTTAAATCCAGCTTTTCTTATTTTTTTTTAGAAATACAAACATTTTTGTAAAATAGGTTTAATATTCGGTTTTCATCGTGTTCGTGTTCGTGATTTTGTCACCGTAAATGCATAACGTAAACAAAATAGACATTTTGCCGACAGTTCGTGAACCAAATGTTGTCTTATGCTACTGCTACTGCCCCCACTATACTTACTGTTAGCCTAATGCCGAACTGTTAGTGTTGGGAAGGTTTGACATGTTGCACAGGGTTGCCAATGACCACTATATTTATTTCATCAAATTTTTTATGTCGGCCAATGTTGGTAGGAGTGCGTTAAGGCTGGGTTTTCGGAAATTCGAATTAAAAAAACTGCAACAAAGTCAAAAGTCAAAATTTCTGCACTTTTTTTAAATTTTATTGAATAAAAGCAAAAAATCTCGGGAATAGCATCAAATTTTAGAAAAAGTTTAGATTTGTTCGAATTGGTCACCTTTGGCACGAATTATGGCCTTCAAACGGCCAATAAAACCGTCACACCCTGCCCAAATGTTGCTCTGCGGTATTTTGACCCATTCCCGGCGAAGCGCTTGCTTGGGATGATCGACACTTTGGTATTTTTTAGTGCCAACCTTGCTTTTTAAAATACTCCAGACACTATAGTCCAACGGCTTGGTATCCGGAGATTTTGATGGCCATTTTGCGCTGGGAATGAAGCGAGGAACCTCATTTTGTAACCATGCTTGGGTGCCACGTACTGAGTGCGATGGTGCTGAGTCCTGCTGGAATGTCCAAGGTCTGACGCCAAAATGTTGCGTTCCCAAGGCTTTAATACACCCTCCGGAATATTTTCGCGATAATATTCGGCATTTATTCTAATGCCACGGTCGATTAATACGAGCGGAGAGCGACCATCGGCGGTTAAAGCCATCACCATGGCCGGCGCTTGAGTTCTGATAGCCAACCAAAGGTGCACATTTTCATTCATTTCGTTTTCAATATTTTCTCATTGGAGAAAACCAAATTCGGTAGTACACCACTTTCGGCCCAGCAACTCTTTAGTTCTTTTGAGTCGATTTTCTTTTTGTTGCGGTGTAAGTTTTCGGACTTTTTGGAATTTCAATGGCTTTACCCTGAGCTCATTTTTTACAGCCTGTTCCACGATGTCGAAAGAACACGTTCGCACAACTTTTACACGACAAACAGCTGATTTCCGTTCCACTAAAATCCATCAGAACGAAAATTTGCACGAAAATCAAAGCGAACGAAAACGTAAGCGTTTCAGTGTAATTTTGCGTTCCACTATCTTTTTTCTTTCGTACGCATGCGAACACAAATGTCAAAATCAGTCACTTGTGTGTTTGCTGTCGAATGATAAAAATTAAGGAAAATTGTTTTAACATAAACATTCCTTGATTGAAAATGGAAAGAAAAATGTAAGTAAAAATAATAAATGCAATTTAATCTGTGAACAACAAATATACATTTTTTTATTTTCTCAATTCCAGCACGAAAAAACTACACAGCTGCGGGCAATAGTTGAGTATATGGGGGAGAATCCTAAGTTCGGCAGAGGAGTGCCAATTTTTGGAAGCAGCAGGCAATCCCATGAAGACCACTGGAAGACACAAACCTAGAAAAAATCATTTTTTTATTATTTCAAAAATGTAAAAATACAATCATACTTACTGGTTGTTAGGTACTTCAAATAAATTCGAAGCATCTCTTAAATGCCTCCGTGGCACAATTTGAACCTCCTCCTCATCATCCATAAAAAATAGGGCTACAGAAATATACATTTTTTTCTTTTTTAAGAACACAAATAATCTGAACACAATCACTAGAAATTTTATTTTGTTTGTTTATTTACAATTTGTTTGTTTACAACTGAACTGTCAGTTGAGACAGAGCCACTGCTGCTTTTTCGCGTTTAAATTAGACATTTGGCGCTTTTTTTGCCTTATTTCGCGATTAATTTTGCCAAAAAATATTTTGCAACACTGAATCACGTAAGGCTATGCGAAAGAAAGAACGAAAGTTAGTGGAACGCATTCTTATGCGAAAGTGAGTGAGTAGCCTTCGTTCGCACAAATTTTCTTTCGAGATCGTGGAACAGGCTGTTAATATTTGCCGAATGGAATATTGCGATATGTTCAGCTCACGAGCCATTTTTCGGCCACTTCGACGCGGTTTTCGATCATGTCGTTTCTTTACTTTTCGAACCATTTCTACTGATGTTGTTTTTTTCTTCCGTCCACTTCCTTGACGTCGGGCTACGTTACCACTATCACGGTAACGAGCGATGGTACGAAGCACAAAAGGTCTATTCACATTTAAATGCTGGAGTGCTCTAACGATAGCCAAATATAAAGAAATCGCACTATCGCGCTTGAATTCCATCACGAATAACTTTTTTTCTGGAAAATTCTTACCAAAGTCCTTTTGTACGCTTGTAAACAATATAATGAGCTGTCACTGGAATAATTTTAACAGCTGTCGGACGAGTGGCTTAGAAACGACAGCAGTCTGAAGTTGGTTGCAGTTCTTTCATCTCACCCTGTAATTATTTTTCTCAATTAGATATCTAATGTGAATATGGAATTTATCATCCAACTCCTACTGTTACCTCCCCAAAGGATGGAATAAATGTTCGATATAAGTGTTCTTATAAAATTGGAAATAAATGTTTTATATACTTTGAATTTTGAACATATTTGTATCAGTATTAGATGAAGTCAACTATATCTGGTATCTCACGCACATATCAACATTTCCCAAAAATTATCACATATCTCATAAAAGGTGTAGAAAATTGACAATATTGGTCCATACCCTCGGGAAGCAAGGCAAGTAAAAACGAACATTGGGGAAAGGTATATATACCTGTCGGCAAAACCGACTAATACTTTTTAATTTTTTTTTATTTTTTCTTCGTCTGTCGAAGCTGAGTCTTTATTTCACAACCGCTTGGTATTGTTGTTGGACACTCACCCTTTTTCTCTCTGTCTCTCCCTCTCTCTGTCAAAGTCATTCATTTTGGAAGTATATTTTTTAAGAACAGCCCATTATTTTCAAACTACCTCTTATACAGTTCCCACATTTTTTGTTGGGTAAAAAAGTTTCACTAAATTAACTTGGCAACCCTACAGTTGAGGTATCTCTTTTTATGCTCTCTACGAACGGTGTTGGCGTTGTCTGTCGTTTCATGTTGTATCTGTTATTTGTTTGATTGTATAGGTGTTTGATACGTTATGTTTCGTCGTCATCGTCGTCGTTGTCGTCTCGATTCCACATTTGTTCGTTAGTCAGTTCGGGACATTTTGTCCTGAAGTAAATATGTTGGCTGGCTGGCAGGCTGGCGCTCGCTACCGTTGTCGCTGTCGTTGGCATTGCATTTGTGGGTCCGTTGGTGTTGCTACCAACACCAGCTAACTGTAAAAAGCTGTAGCAGACAAAATATCCTTAATCATCAAATGTTTTCAGTTGATAGTAACATATCGACTGGAGTGGTTGTGTCCTCTAATCCGGCACTTGTCTCCTTTGGTCTGCGAGACTGTAGAGGCAGTGGCAGTCAATCAGCCATTCAGTCAATGACTGGAATTGATTAAAGTGTTGAAAATCATAAACCAAATATTAGAAATATGGACATTAGAAATTAAATGGATATTTACACTACAGCGGAATCCTTCTCTAAAGAAGAGAGCGTGCGAGTGTATGTGTGCTGATAAAAAATAAGAATGGACTGTGCAATAATTGTTGTATCATTTTTGCTATCAGTGAATCGATTGGAAATGTGTTTGTGAAGACATTGTGGCCAACACCATCGTGGGTTCGCGTCTCGACCCGACCCAAGTTCCCCCTGTGTTGTGCGGTCAATGTGGGCCATGTTATTTTGTTTTCCCAACTTCTGTGCAGGCAGCAATAACAACAGCTGCCACAAACAAATATGTGTTGTTGGAAAAAAAATCCGAAACGAACCGAAACTTTGAAGAAAAGTAATACGAATCCCCTCCCACCATAAAGGATAAAACGGAGAAGAAGAAGAAGAAAATAAAGGAAGAAAAAACAAAAAAACCGTTATCAAGTGTTTAGTTTCTCATGTGTTACTTTGTGCAGTTTTTAAGTGTGTTGTAGTTACCAACAAGACCCGTTAGTCGGTGCTCAAAATACATTACCGAGGATTTTGTTTGTGGCTTCGTCGACATCCACATTGTCTTGTGTGCCATCAACCCACCCACCCATTATCCACCCGCCACCGTCGCAGCCGTCTTCGACGCAATAGCCAAATGGAAAATCAATATTTTCAATATTATGCGGCAGGCAGGCAGGCTGGTAGTCAGACAGGCAGAAAACATTTGATTGGCAGCAATTGGTGGTACTACAGGCTTGTTTTACAAACAAGTGCAATTTACTTAAATTACTGCATGCATTCTTAAGTGGCTGCGGCAGTAGTGCGGTTGGGGGGTCACTGGTGGGTGAAGCGTTAGACTGCGCTCATACGCAACGCATTACTCTATGACAATCCTGTGAGAACTAATACTCCATTGCATTGCTGGTAAGTTGTAATTTAACAAAAAAAAAAAAAAATAGAATAATAACTCAGCCAATAGAATATTTAATTAAATAAGACCTATTAAAAAACGGGATTTATTCAATTTATTTGAGGTTTTCAAGGGATCAGGAATATTGGAAAAGAAGGACATGCATATTTAAAGGAAAGTAGGCATTATTTCTTGACATAATTGTACATATGACACCGTTCCATCCCTAAGTCCATTATTTTGCAATACGGCGGATCTGACACTTTTATAAAATGGAGCTGATCGAGCCATATATACACAGTAATGTTTTCATAAAACACGCATGCTTTTTACATCATGGAATGTGCCAAAGAAAATATCTAGTTTGAATTGTATTGGGATTATTCAAAATAGCGGAGTTGGAACCTATCAGTCGATCTTAAATATAGATGTATACTCACAGGCCATGCCTGTTAATTCAAACATATTTTGACTTGCTTTTTATATCGTACACCACAATGTGGTCAGAGTATTATGTCTTTGTGCATTTGTTTGTAACAGACAAAAGGAAACGAGATAGACCCATAGTTCCTTTTGATGATCTGCATAGAATCACATTCTGAGTCGATTTATGCATGCCCGTCCGTCCGTCCGTCCGTCTGTCCATGTATTTTTGTAAACAAAATACAGTTCGCATTTATTGCCCTATCCAGATGAAATTTTGCACAAATCATTTGTTTGGCCCAAGGACGAACCCTATTGAACAACAATATTTAGGGGAATATATCAAATGCAGCTCAGAAATACCTTTGCCAAATTTTATCGAGATCGGTTCAGATTTGGATATAGCACCCATATTAAACTGCGTCCGATTTACCTTTTATTGTGCACCAAACGTGTAATATTTGTCCACTTACGGCACTTACGACCTAATTGAGTCTGGAAGCTAGTATTTCAAATTTGGTGAAGATCGGTTCAGATATAGCTATAGCTCCCATATATACTGTTCATCCGATTTGTTATATTTGTTACCCACAGCCGTAATATGCACTCCGTAACAACGAAATCCAGGGAAATATATCAAATACAGCTCAGAAATATCTTTGCCAAATTTTATCGAGATCGGTTCAGTTTTAGATATAGCTCCCATATATATTTTTATCTGATTTCAAATTTGGGATCAAATGGGCAATACAAGTCCGAATTTAAAAGATACAAATGCTTCGGGATATGAATGAAAGCCAAAAAATGTCGGAAATAGTATCAAATTTTATAATATGTTTAGATTTGTTCGAATTGGTCACCTTTGGCACGTATTATGGCCTTCACGGCTACGGCCAATGAAACTGTCACACGCTAATGTTGCTCTGCGGTTTTTTGGCCTATTCACGGCGAAGCGCTTCTGAATGTGATCGACACACAGAATATTTTCGTGATAATATTTGGCATTTATTCTGTCGATTAATACGAGCGGAGAGCGACCATGTCCGGCGCTTGAGTTCTGGTGGCCAACCGAAGGTGCACATTTTCAGCTGACCTCTTTGGCAAGTAAACATGGTCATTTTGTTGTTGTTGTTTACAAACTGCTGGACAACGAATGTTTTCTTTCGGTGAAAACCAAATTGGGCAGTTAACCACTTTCGGCCAAGCGAAACAACTCTTTAACTCTTTCGGGTCTAATTTCTTTCTGTTGCGGTGTAAGTTCTTGTACTTTTTGGAATTTCAATGGCTTTACCCCGATTTCATTTTTTAATATTTGCGAGTGGAATATTACGATATGTTCGGCATTTTTCGGCCACTGCGACGAGGGTTCCGATCAAGTCGCTTCTTTACTTTTCGAACCATTTCTGCTAATGTTGCTGTTTTCTTCCGTCCACTTCCCTGACGTTGGGCTACGCTATCAGTATCAGGGTAACGAGCTATGGTACGAGACACAAAAGATTTATTCACATTTAAATACTGGAGTGCTCTAACGATAGCCAATTGTGGTTTTCCAGCCAAATATAAAGAAATCAGACTACCCCGCTTGAATTCCATCACGAATAACTTTTTTTCTGGAAAATTCTCACCAAAATGCTTTTGTACGCTTGTAAACAATATATTGAGCTGTCACTAGAATAATTTTAACAGCTGTCGGACAAGTGGCTTAGTAATGACAGCAGTCTGAAATTGGTTCCAGTTTTTTCATCTCACCCTAAGTACAATTTCCAAGAACTACCTTGGTATTCCAATAATACACACCGCCAGTAAGGTGAATTTCAAAATTTACATCGAGCCTATTCCTCAATCTTGATTCCCATTCCAAATTTCAAGTTTCTAACCGTTCACATGATACGAAATGGTTCCAAATGTAGTACATTTTAGTGCTTCTCGTACACTCAGGATGTAAATTACCAAACACCTTTGGTACATCCATCATACACTCCATCAGTGACCATCATTCCTCATTCAAAAGTTCTAGCTCAGATGGTTCGAATATAGAGGGTATCATATTTAGTACATTTTATTACTTTTCGCAGATGTGGCATCCTTGGACCGTACCAATTCCAGACAACAATTGGAAGGTATTTAAAGACAGTATGTCATATCTTGTGGCGAATATACAGATTATATAAAATCGGAGATGTTGCCTGAAAATATTTTACCAAATTTGATCGAAATCGGTTCAAGAGATTAGCGAATCTAACCGACTACCGGCAATTTCAGTAGAGTGTGCTTTTAACCGAAACAAATTGACTGTGATGAATTTGATGTCAGTTGGACAATAATCTGTAAGATGGTTACAAAAATTGATGACTCAGAATGTGATTCTGCGCAGATGTCCAAAATGAACTACAGATCTATCTCGTTTCCTTTTGCATATAATTAACAAACACACAACAAGTAAAAATCTGTAGTTCGGCCGAGCCAAACTTTGTATACCTTCCACCATTTGGTACAAATTTGGCAATTTTCCAAAAAATAAAATAAAATCCATTAAAAATTCTGTTAAAATCTTAAAAATACCGAAAGCAGCCGTATATTATGGTCTATACGACGACGTGGACCTGCATAGGAAACTTTTGTCATAAGCTATTGCAATATTCAAATGCGAAACTTGAAGTATATCTGGCTATAATGTAGCTAAAATCATCAAAATACCGAATATAGGGAGGTAACATGTGGTTTTTAAAACGTGGACCTGCACAGACAATTTTCTGGCATAGGCTGTAGTATCCATTACGAACTTCAAATACAAAATTTGAAAAAATTCCCGTGAATAATGTGCTAAATCATCAAAATACCCAATATCGGGGACTACCGCGGGGAATACCGCTATATGGGGACTATACGAAGACGTGGACCTGCACAGACAATTTTCTGTCAGAGGCTGCAGTATTTATTACGAACTTCAAATGCGAAATTTGTAACATTTCCGGTAAATAATGTCGCTAAAATCATCAAATTACCGAATATCGAAGGGGTACCGTTATATGGGAGTCATACGAAGAGGTGGACCTGCACAAACAATTATCTGCCATAGGCTGTAGTATCCATTACGAACTTCAAAAGCGAAATTTGTAACATTTTCGGTTAAAAATGTCGCTAAAATCATCAAAACACCTAATATCGGGTGGTACCGTTATATGGGGGCTATACGAAGACGTGGACCTGCACAGACAATTTTCTGTCTTAGACGTGGACGTGGACCTGTATGGCCCATTTTCAATACCAACAGTCCTACAGACATAATACACATTTTAGTACATTTTTATCAACTTTCTTCATTTCGTTCGGAAGCTACAGTGATTTCTACATACGGAAAGACGGACGTACATTGCTAAATCGACATAGAATTTTATGCTGATCACGAATATATATATATACATTCTGGAGTCTAAAATGTCCATTTCGGGGTGTTACAAACGGAATGACAAACTTAATATACCCTCCATACTATGGTGCAGGGTATAAAAACGCCATACCCTATACCATAGTGTGCCGGAGGGTATCAAAATATCTCAAACCTGACAATTTCGCATTTTGATGTTTTTCTTTTGTTCTCTCTTCCACTCACAAAAACAAAATTATAAAAAGAAATTTACCACCCCCTACCCGCCACAAATATCAAAACATTTCAATTGCGATTGATATTTCAGCCTTTCACTTGCAATCGTTTATCGCTAATGAGTAGGTGTTAACATTTGATTTTAATTAAATATGTCATGTCATGTGTCCGTATCACTGACCAAATGGGAGTCATCAATAATAATTGTAATACAAGAAGTTCCGTCTTACCTTTCAGTGTGCCGGAGCCCCCGCAGGCAAAACACAGTTTCATTGAAATGCCACATTTATCAAAGAGGAAAAACTACAACAGAAATGAAATGAATAATTATATTGAAAAAAAGGGAGAAAAAAAAGCCAAAAGAATAAGTGAGGCAAATCATGCCACCTGAAGGTGGGAGAGGGAGAGATGGGCAGCAAGTAAAGGAGTGAAAATCCCCGAAGGAGAAAAAGTTATCAACTTAATAAGTGGCATGATTTGTGATTGTATTGTAACCTTTAATTTAGTTACAAATTATTTTGTTGTTTTTTTCGCTAATTCATTTATTTCCTTGTATTCCCTTTTTCGTTTCACATTCGTTCGCATTGTCGCTCGTTGGGAGAGTGAGTGTGTGTGTGTGTGTTCGTGACGTCCTTCTCTTGTTCAGACATTGGAATAATTAAAAAGTATCCGACACACGTTGAGGTGTTGTCGTTTGAGGGGCTATAGCAGAACGTTTTGTTTTGCATGAATGAATCAATGTGTGTGTGTGAGTAAGAGAGTAGGTTTTAGTGTGGTACATGTGTACGTGTGTGTGTGTGTGTATCTGACTTCTGAAGTAAAAACTTTTATAATTTGAAAAATACACACCACAGCTCCATCATCGTTTAGTTATACAAAACTTGCAAAGCCAATAATTTGTAAATGAACACCTTTGCAACAAATGAATTTAAGTTATTCATGCACTTCGGAGTGTGTGTGTATTTGTCGGGAACGCACAGTATTTGGATTGCGATAAATTGGTTCGAGATGAGATATAAGGGAATTTTTTAAAATATATTTTATAAATATTTTACTATTGCAGAAAAAAGCAAAGATTTTACCCTTACGATTTATTTTTTATACCCTACAACACTATATGTTGGCATACTGCAAGTTTGGTTGAGCCAAAAATTATGTAAAACCTCGAAATATTGGCCACCCACATGGGAACCTATATATGGATCTTCCTATCTCGCCGTCGGTCTAGCTATGTATGTCCGTCCGTCCGTCCTTCCATGTGAATTAGTAATCCTGCTACGGGTCTTAATTATGTTCCGATCCTCACGAAATTGAAAATGGAGGTGGTTTGTTTTTGGAGATGATCGTAAAATATTAAGGGTTTGAAATGGACAAAAAATCTAATCCTCACGAAATTTTAAATGTTAAAGTTAAAGGCAGGAAGGAAAGTTAAGCATTTTGGATGGCCATCGGATTATATTTATTTGTAAAATGGACCACAACTTTCGTGTGAATTATTTTTGAATACCTATCAACACCACGAGGGGCGTAAATATGAGACAAATGCCCCGGTCGAAACATCTGTGAAAGCCTATGTGTATGACATTATTTCAAAAACGAAATCTTCCAAAATAAATTTGGACATAAGGGGCCTTCCAACATATTGTAGTATTGTAGGGTATAACATGGTCGGCCCCTCACGGCTATAGCCTTTGCTTACTTGTTACACCGTCCACCATAGTATGGAGGGTATATTAAGTTTGTCATTCCGTTTGCAACACATCGAAATACACATTTTAGACCCCACAAAGTATATATATATTCTTGATCAGCATAAAATTCTATGTCGATTTAGCGATGACCGTCCGTCTGTCCGTCTGTGGAAATCACTCTAGCTTCCGAATGAACTGAAGTAGATTGATAAACTTTTACTCACATGTATATTATGTCTCCAGGACTTTTGGTTTTGAAAATGGGTCATGTAGGTGCACGTTTTCGTATAGCCCCCATATAACGGTACCTCCCGATATTTGGTATTTTGATGATTTTAGAGACATTATTTAACGGAATTGTTTCAAATTTGGTATTTGAAATTCGTAATAGATACTACAGCCTAAGACAGAAAATGTGCCATGTATGTCCACGTCCTCGTATAGCCCCCATATAACGGTACCCCTCGATATTCGGTATTTTGATGATTTTAGCAACATTATTTACCGGAAATTTTGTATTTGAAGTTCATAATGGATACTACAGGCTATGCCAGAAAATTGTCTGTGCAGGTCCATGTCTTCGTATAGCCCCCATATAACTGGACCTCCCGATATTCGGTATTTTTATGATTTTAGCGAGACTATTCACCAGAATTGTTTCAAATTTGGTATTTGAAGTTCGTAATGGATACTACAGCCTAAGACGGAAAATTGTCTGTGCAGGTCCAGGTCTTCGTATAGCCCCCATATACCGGTGCCTCCCGATATGCGATATTTTGATGATTTTAGCTACGTAATTCACCGATTTTTTTTAAGTTTTGCATTTGAATATTGTAATGGCTTATGACAAAATTTACATATGCAGGCCCATGGCGTCGTATAGACCATAATATAACAGCTACATTCGGTATTTTTAAGATTTAAACAGATTTTTTTCGGATTTTATTGTTTTTGAGAATTGCCAAATTCGTTCCAAATGGTGGAGGGTATTCAAAGTTCGGCCCGACCAGACTTACAACGTGTTTACTTGTTTCTTTTTTTTTAATTTGAATTAGAACACCAAAGAGGTACCGATGTAGGAACAGTATTGCATATTTCTTGAAAGAAGAATTTTAAAACCAAAAAAAAAAAAAAAAATACCAATAAAAAGCTAGAATCTTGAGATTTTGGGTGAGGGTCACTTTCGGTTCGAGGTATCAGATAAGGCTGGGTTTTTGGAAATTCGTACTAGAACGGTACGAAAAGTATTAAAAGGTAGTATATGTGGTACCCTTTGTATTTGAGGAAGCAGTAGATGGACTGATAAAGTATACGATGGATGTACCAAACGGTTTTTGGGAAATCGCACTATAAGTATACGAAATGTACTCAAATGTACTACATTTAGTACCATTTCGTATCAAGTGAACCGTTATAGCTAAAAATTTGGAATGGGAAGTAAGGTTGAGGGGAAGGGTACTATATATGGTTCACTGTGAATTTGGCGGATCTAATGGAGCTGGAATCCTGAAAGTTGAGTGTATTACTGCCGGAGTGTAGGATGTTTTCGAAATTTGTACTTATGTGTACTTATAGTATTAAATTTGGTTCAATTTAAATTTTGGAAGATCAGGTGGCTTGGAATCTTAGAATATGGAAATAAGATTTATATAGGATTTTATGATAATATGGATCGTTACGGAAATTTGTACTTATGTGTACCAAATGGTACTAAATTTGGTAGCATATGGATTTGGAGGAACGGATGGAGGTAGAATTCTGAAATTTGACATTAATATTATTGGCGGAGTGTAGCATTGGGATATGAAGATATTGTTCGCAATTTGTACTTATGTGCACGAAAAGTTGTAAAGGGATCTAAATTTGGTACAATTTCAAATTAGGTGACCCGATTGCTGAAATTTGGAAATAAGATCACTATTGCATTGTATAATTGGGTTATGTAGAAAGGTTCGGAAATTTTGTACTTTTGTGTAATAATTGGTACTAAATTTGGCACAACATGGATTTGCGAGAACAAATAGAGATGGTATCCTGACATTTGAGAAGAAGATTCCTATAGGAGATTACTGTCGGAGGGTGAACCTATGGAGTTGGAATACTGAAATTTGGAAAAAAGATTACTATTACATTTTAGGATTGGGGTTTGGAGGAAGAAATTCGTACTTCTGTGTATTACATGGTACTAAACTTGGTACAATTTATCTTTGAGATAGCCGATAGGGGTAGATTTCTGAAATTTTGAATTGGGATTACGGTTGAAGTGTAGGATTGGTGTAAGTTTTGGAAATTTGTATTTATGTGTACTAAATTGTACTACATTTCGTACAATTTGGATTTGGGCAGGAATGGAATGATGTAGATTGTTATGAAAATTTGGACTAATGCGTACTAAATGAAATAAAATTTGGATTTGGGTGAACCAATGAAGCTGGTGTCCTGAAATTTGGAAAAAATATTAAAATCGGAGTGTAGAGTGTGATATGGAGGTAGTTTTGGAAATGTGCAATTATATGTGCTAAAATGTACGAAATTGGGTAAATATGTATCTGGGGGAACCGATATGGATGAATTCCTTAAATTTTAAATTTGGCATTATTGTGGGAGTGTAGGATTGAGGTATGTAGGAAGTTTTGGAAATTCGTACTTATGTGCACCAACTGATACTAAATTTGGTAAAATTCAGATTTGGGCGAACTGATAGGGATGGAATCCTGAAATTGGGAAATCAGATTTCTATTGGATTGTGTGATGTAGATTGTTACGTAAATAAATTTGTACTTATGTGCACTAAATGGTACTAATTTGATATAATTAAGATTTGGGTGGACCTGATATTCCGAAATACGATTTTTTCGGATAGTATGATGCAGGCTGTTAATGGAATTTGTACTTGAAGTGAACCGATTGAGCTGGAGTTCTGAAATATGGTATGCGAGTTCTTGACGAAATGCAGAATAGATGTACCAAAGGGTTTTTAGAAATTCAAGCTTTAAGGTTACGAAAGGTTCTAAAATGGTAATAAACATCTAAAATGGTACGACTTGCTATTCCGTTTGTAGAGTTAAATCTAAAAATTTGGTTTAAGAATCAAATTTGGATAGTATGTTTGTTTGGTGGTTTTGGAAACGTGTACTAAGTGTGCGAACTGTACTAAAGGGTGCTGAATTTGGAACAGTTTGGTTAAGGGTGAATGGATGCGCTGGAATTTTAAAATTTTTATTGAGGTCCCTGTTGGGGGAGGGTTTGTGATTTCTAGTTTTGGTAGGTTTCCAAAAGAAGTTTGGAAATGTGTACTACAAGTGCACGAAAAGTACTAAATTGTACTATATTTCGTACAATTTGGTATTTGGTGAAGAAATAATACTTGAAAACTGAAATTTGGTATTAGGGTAGGTGTTCATGTATAGCCTGGATATATAGTGATGGTTTCGAGAATGTGTACTATAATTGTACGAAAAGTACTAAGCGGAACTAAATTGGGTATTGGTTGAAAGGATAAGGCTTTAATCCTCTAATTTGATATTGAAGTCTCTGTCTGTATCTGAAATTGAGATATAGAGGTGGTTTTGGAAATGTGTACCATTATTGTACGAAAAGTCCTAAATAGTACTAAATTGGGTTTTAGGTGAAGGGATAGAGCAGAAATCCTGAAATTTGATACAGTTTTCACTGTTGCTATCTATGGTTAAGATATGGTGGTGGTTTTGGAAATTATAATTGTTCGAAAAGTACTAAATTGTACTAAAATTGGTAACTGGAATCCTCAAATCTGATATTAAGGTTTCTGTTAGTATATGGAATTAATATATGGAGGTAGTTTAATATTGAGGTCCCTGTTAGTATCTGCAATTTAAGGTGGTGTTGGAAATGTGTAACATATTTGTACGAAAAGTACTTAACGGTACTAAATTGGGTGTTGGGTGAAAGAATAGGGCTGGAATCCTTAAATTCGATATTGAGGTCTATGTTGGTATGTAGAATTGAGATATGGAAGTGGTTTTGGAAATGTGAACTATAATTGTACTTAAAGTACTAAATAGTACTGATTTCGAATTACTGTTGGTGTCTAGGTTAGAGTGATATAGATTTTTTTTATATGCGTTCTAAGTGACACTAAATTTGGTACATTCTCGTTAAGAATTTGAAGGTTAGCACTTCTGTATTATTCTTTCCGAAAATGGATAAAACCTGAATAATTCATAAAACCTTGAAGGTCTGCAAATTTAGTACGATATATGAAGTTCTGATTAAAAATTTTTGTCAAACTGTTGGAACAAATCTGAAATTTTAAGATGGATTTTTCGTCGGCGAAGTTTCGGGCACTTGCTGGTCTCATATAATAACTTTCAAGGCAACCAATGATTTCTAAAATATATATTTTTTCCTCAGGAGGTATATAACATGCTCCATATTTAAGATGGAATTAACATTGCCAAAAAAATTTGTCTTCCAAACACTGTTACTTGCAAAGTATCATTTTTTCATCAGAACGTCTCCCATCATCACTATAAAGCAATGGTAATGTATGGCGTGGAAAAATTCATTTCTGGCCAGCAGTGCACAATCGTACACACACACACATACCTACTAATACAATTCCTTTTTCCAGTCCATGAAAACCTTTAGTAAAAGACCATATACCTCAACACGTAGCTCTGAAAAACAAAATGTAGTAATTATTCTTACATTTTTACCTGGGTAATGTTGGCCATGAAACTGTCCTGTCCCTCTTTCTCTCTATTAGGAAAGGTATATCAGCCAGGCTTAGTGTAGGTTGGTTGTATCCTTATTTTTCGGTCTGTTCATTCTCTGCACAATGTTTCAGAAAGTCATTTGCCATAGCTGAAAGTAGACGCATAACATGTGTCTGGTATACCAGGAGCTAGGTGCAAAAGTCCAAGTGTTATAAAAAGTGTAGAAGTGTAGAAGCACGCAGAGTGAAATGATGATACATAGCTTCGAATGGAACATGAACCATGTGGCATGGGAGGATTGGGTTAGTTAGGCTAAAAAGTATTGTTAGCAAAAAGTAAGGTATCAACCTTGATAACACTGTGCGACAAAATTATATATTTAATCACAGGAAAATCCAGCATGTTATGAAAGTATAGCTAAAAAAGACACGTTGCACTTTAAATCGCTAATTAACCAAAATGGAGGGGTCAAGGTCTCCCACTTATTTCGAAATTTTCGGATTTAGACTCCTCGGAATCCTTACATTATAGGTATATAAAGTCCTTAGCAATATTGCAGCTATTAATAAAAAGATTATTTTGGTGGGCATTTCTAACCTCAAGTCAGTTATCGAAGGAATCTTTTTGGTACTTGCTTCTAGATTTAACTCGGTCGGACGTGCCAAAATTCAGGTCTTTTGGAAAGATATTGGTCATTTGGTGCGTAATTAACCCGAAATCGGTTGAAGATGATGAGCTATATCTAAATAGAAATTGATTCTCACCAATTTCAATATGGTTCGTCCTTGGGCCAAACAAATATTGTTTGGATAATTTCATTTCGATCGGATAATAAATTGCGACCTGCATTTTGTTCACAAAAACATATGGACAGACGGACGGACTGACATGTTTAAAATAACTCAGAAAGTGATTCTATGAAGATCCTCAAAAGTAACTATAGGTCTATCTCGCTTCCTCCTCAATATTACAAACAAATGAACAAAGACACTATGTGGTGTAGGGTATTAAAATGGATTGTAGGAAACTCGAAAATGGGTTTGACAGTACTCGTTTTTAGATCAAAACCCCAAAGGAGTTTCAGGTTCTTAGGCTAACCTTTATTAAGGCCTTAATACGGTTTTGACTACATAGGGAACCATTATAATTTGAGATATATTTCGCAACATTTAGGATAGAGATTTGAAATTTGTCAGAGATCTTTGGATTGGATCTCCAGAATTATTGGTTAAGAAAATGGGTCAAATCGGTCAACCTTTTTGTATAAGCCCCTTGTAAAGTTTAGTCCGAGTTCAAGTATTTTTTAAGGTTTTGGCCATGTTTTTCATTTGATTTCACCAATTTTTGCAATTTTGAGTTCTTATAATGTGAAAACGCTATTTTCAAAAAAAAAAAAAAAATGTATTAATTGAAAAAATATATTAAGATACACCCTGATTTTAATTATTGTGAGGATCTTGGCCATATTTTGCACAAAATTAAATTTACACCTCTAATGTCTTCTAGGACCTATTTTATGATAAATAAATTTATAGGGAGTGTTTAACCATATCGTGAAAAATGACCCAGAATAGCTTGACGGCTAAAAATTTCCACCAAAGTTATACTTGAACTTTTATCTGCAATAATCTAATGCCGAAGTTTTTGATGGTCCTTGAAAAAAAAAGGATCCATGGCTAATGCCTTGAAAAAAATGTCTTGCAAATCCACGATTATGGATCTGAGAGTCCTTGAAAAAATATTCCTCGAAAATCCATGATTATGGCCCTGACCATTCTTAAAAAAATATTCTTTAGAAATCCAAAATTATGGCTTTGAAATGAAAATACTTTTTAAGAATCCATGATTATGACTCTAATTGTTCTTGAAAAACTTTTCCTTAGAAATTCACGAGTATGGACCGATAGTCCTTGAAAAAATATTCCTTAGAAATTCACGAGTATTCTCTAGCAATCCATGATTATGGCTCTGATAGTCCTTAAAAGTATTCTTATGGCCCTTGGAAAAATATAGTCTTTAAAAATCAATGATTATGGCCCTGATAAACCTTGGAAATTTTTTTTTTAGAAATTTGCTGTTGTCTTCAAAAAAATCCTTAAAAAATATTTTTTAAAAATTAATGAGTATGGCGCAGATAGTCCTTAAAATCTCTTATTATGGCTTTTATAGTCAAAAAAAAAAAAAAAAATATTCTGTAGAAATCGACGATTATGGCTCTGAGAGCCTATTAAAAAATATTTCTTAAAATCCACGATTAAGAATCTGAGAGTCCTTGAAAAATATTCTTTAAAAATCCATGATTATGACCCTGATAGTCCGTTGAAAAATATTCTTTAGAAATCCATGATTATGACCATGATAGTCCGTTGAAAAATATTCTTTAGAAATCCACGCCTGCAATAGTCCTTGAAAATATATTCTTTAAAAATCCACGAATATGGCTCTTATAGTTCTTGAACAAATATTCTTAAAAAATCCAGGATTATTGCTTTGATAGTCCTTGAAAAAATACTCTTTAAGAATCCATGATAACGCCTCTTATAGTCCTTGAAAAATATTTTTTAGAAATTCACTGTTATCGTCATAATAGTCCTTCAAAATATATTCTATAAAAATCCACGATTATGGTTAAGGTAGTCCTCTAAAATATTCCTTAAAAATCTATTATTATTGTTTTGATAGTTGAAAAAAAAGTATTCGGTTGAAATTCATGATTTTGGCTCTGAGACTCCTTGAAAAAATATTCCTCAGAAATGCATGATTATGGCTCTGAAGTCCTTAAAAAAATATTCCTCAAATATCCATGAATATGGCTCTTGAAAAAATATTCCTCAGAAATCTACTATTATAGCTTTGATAGTCCCTGATAAAATAATCTTGAAAAATCCACGATTATGGCTCGGAGAGTCCTCGAAAAAATATTCTTTAAAAATTCATGATTATGGCCCTTCAGAAAATATTCTTTAGAAATCCACGATTATGACCAAGATAGTCCTTAAAAATACTCTTTAAAAATATTTTTTAAAAATCAATGATTACGGCCCTGATAGTCCTTGGAAAAATATTATTTAGAAATTAGCTGTTATCGTCATAATAGTCCTTGGAAAAATATTATTTAGAAATTAGCTGTTATCGTCATAATAGTCCTTAAAAACATTCTTTAATAATCCACGATTATGGCTCAGATAGTCTTTAAAAAATATTCCTTAAAAATTTATTATTATGGCTTTGATAGACCAAGAAAAAATATTCTGTAGAAATCCATGATTATGGCTCTGTAGTCTATGAAAAAATATTTCTTAAAATCCACGATTGTGTCCTGATTGTCCTTTAAAAAATATTCTTTAGAAATCCACGATTATGGCTCTGATAGTCCTTGGAAAAATATTCTTTAACGATTTTGGCTGCAATAGTCCTTGAAAAAAAATTCTTTAAAAATCTGTAATAGTCATTAAAAAAATAGTCCTTAAAAATCTGTTATTATGGCTTTGATAGTGCATGAAAATATATGCCTAAAAAATTCACGATTATAATACTAATGGTCCTTGGAAAAATAATTTTAAAAATCCACGATTTTGGCTCAGATAGTTTTTGAAGAAATATTTTAAAAAATTGCCCTCAAAAAAGTATTTTTTAAAAATTATATAAATAAATTTAGCTGTCCTTAAAAAATTATTCTTTAAAAATGCATGATTATGGTCCTGATAGTCCTAGAATAATAGCCTTTAAAAATCCGAGGATAATGATTGTAATAATCCTTCAAAAATATTCTTTGCAGATCCATGACTCTGGAGTAGTCCTAGAAAAGTATACTCTGAGCGCAGTCCATGAACAAATGAAATGAAAAAATATTCCCAAGGGATGTATGATTATAGCTCTGATAGACCTCGAAGTTATTCCTGTATCGCATACATTTAAGTCTGAGATAATATCTGAATAAAAATTCCTATTATATTCAAAAATTAAGTTCAATTTCAAAATAAATTCTCATTCCAGTAAATGGACTTTTCTGTAGCAATCAGTCGAATTGTAAAGACTGACCTTTTCTCCATAATGCAAATGTGGAATGCATGGATGCCTGATTTAGGCTCCATGTGATACACGTTCTATGGAACGGTGAATTGAAATATGTATGTAATAGTATGTATGTATGTGATTTCAATGGCTAACGTGAAGGATAGGAATACACTTTTGCATTCCTGCTACCACCTACGAATACACACACATACATATGCAGGTACTTTATAACCTGTGCAATGTGATTTATGTTTCACCTCGCCGTGGATGGTAGCATTTTAACATACACATTCACACACGAAAGACATTCAAATGTCTAAAGCACACAAATTTTGTAGTTCCAAGTATTCCAGCTATGTGACACTACCTCCACCTTGCAATGATGACAATTTCACATTTAACACACAATGCGCCTTAAGTTTGACGCTGATTGCTGTGAATACTCTCGTAAATGAAATGAATATAAAGAAATTTAGTTGCAACTTTAAAATGTATTTTAGGTTCAATGTTGAAATGTGAAAGGTATTTTCAACTGGATTCCGCAACATAATTCATAAAAAATATCAAACTAAGTTTTCCCAAATTTGTACAGCTGAACCAAGGACTTCATCTAACTACAAAATATTTTACCCCCTTTGCTGGATTGTAAGAGTTTGACAGTTAAGGTCCCTTTTTCAAATAGGTTTTAAGCAAACAACCATAAGAAAACTGAAAACCAAATTAACTAATTGCGGTCAATACAGGGTGAGGTAAAAACCATTGCAACAAAGTCTAAAGCCATAATTTTTACTTTTTTTTAAAATTTTATTGAATGAAAGCAAGAATGTCGGAAATGGCATAAAATTTTGGAATATGTTTAGATTTGTTCGAATTGGTCACCTTTGGCACGAATTATGGCCTTCAAACAGCCAATGCAACCATCACACGCTGCCCGAATTTTGCTCTGCGGTATTTGAGCCCATTCCCGGCGAAGCGCTTGCTTAAGGTGATCGACACTTTGGTATTTTTTAGCGCTTACCTTGCTTTCTAAAATACTCTAGTTGGCATGTCCAAGGTCTGCGGCCAAAATATTTGCGTGGCCAAGGCTTTAAAACACCCTCCTGAATATTTTTGCGATAATATTCGGCATTTATTCTAATGCCACGGTCGATTATTACGAGCGGAGAGCGACCATCGGCTGTTATGGCGGCCCATATCATCACCATGGCTGACGCTTGAGTTCTGGTGGCCAACCGAAGGTGCACATTTTCAGCTGACCTCTTTGGCAAGTAAACACGATCATTTTGTTCGTTTACAAAATGCTGGACAACGAATGATTTCTCATCGAAGACGGAAAAAACCAACTTCGGCAGATCACCACTTTCGGCCAAGCGAAGCAACTCTTTATTTCTTTTAAGTCTATTTTCTTTCTGTTGTGGTGTAAGTTCTTGAACTGTTTGGAATTTCAATGGCTTTACCCCGAGCTCATTTTTCAATATTTGCCGAATGGAATATTGCGATATGTTCAGCTCACGAGCCGTTTTTTTGGCCACTGCGAGGCGGCTTTCGATCATGTCACTTCTTTACTTTTCGAACCATTCCTGCTGATGTTACTGTTTTTTCCCGTCCACTTTCTTGACATTGGGCTACGCTACGACGTACGATCAGATTGGGCCTGAAAATAAACATGCCAAATTTGATCGAAATCGGCTCAGATATAGCTATAGCTCCCATATATATTGTTCATCCGATTTGTTATTTTTGTCCACCGCCGCCGTAATATGCACTCTGCAACAACAATATTTGGGGAAATATATCAAATGCAGCTCAGAAATACATTTGCTAAATTTTATCGAGATCGGTTCAGATTTGGATATAGCTCCCATATAAAACTTCGACCGATTTACGTTTCATTGTGCACCAAAGTCTAATATTTGTCCAAATGGGATGGAATTTGGCACTTACGACCGAATTGAGTGTAGAAGGTAGTATGCCAAATTTGGTGAAGATTTTTATCGAGATCGGTTCAGATTTATTTATATATCTTTAACTGATTTCAAATTAATTTTGCACCAAATGGGCAATACAAGTCCGAATTTAAAAGATACAAATGCTTCGGCATATTTAGTATTTTGAACTTTAAATTATAATTATAATCATTGCGTGTACGATTGAATTCTCCCATAAAAACTTTTAATTGTTATGTGGTGCTCTACTAAATTAGCCCCGCCCGATTTTAAGACTTTCTTTACTGGTTTTTTACTTGTTTTATTGTAGATGGTCTCATTACTGTATCATTGACTGTTTTTTTTTGTTATTTTCGAACATTTTATTTGGTGTCCATTCCACTATTTTTACATGTTTCAGAGATACGTATATGTTGCAAAAAACTCCTCCAAAATGGCTATATTGACATCACCATACATGTACATTGATATGTATGCTTCCCTAAATGTATGTATGTATGAGAAATATATTCCTCTACACTCATGTGTATTTTGAACATCTCTAACACAATGAATTTGCAATTGCTCTCCTTGTCCTCTCTATTCATTCCATAAAACCCAACGACAATCTAAAGTACTTTCATTATCATGAACTATTTGGTTATTAGAGAGTGAGTGAAGGAGGGAGAGTTTGAGAGAGACCGCTAGAAAGAGGGAGTTATGCAAATATAGTTTTTTCTCATCTTTTTCTCACGTCTATCTGTCTACAGCCACCACCATGACTTTTATGTCGAATCATTGTGTGAACATTAATTACCGTGGAAAGCTTAATTTAATTTGCATTTTTTCGTTTGATGTCATTGCCTTTCCTTGCCACTTCGTATGACTCACACCATCTTTCCAGCACCCACATTCCACAAAGGCAGAGATATGATGATGATGATGTTTTCTGGCTCTTCAGCTACTTTTATTCATAATTTTATCAACGATTTTTATATCGCAACTATTTTTTGAAAAGTGGTCGATGGTTCTGGTGTTGATGTTGGCTTTTGTTATGATATGTAAATTATGAAGTTGCTATTTTTTGGAGTGTGTGTGTAAATGTTTTAACTGAAAACTAAACTAAAATTCCAAAAACAAATGAAATTCTCTGCTATAACACGTTGATATGTAGTCTGGCGATGAGCCTCACCATCTGTGGCATCTGTGAGTTTTAGACAAAACTTTGCAATATTTTTCCACAGCAATTAGCCAGAAACTATACCAGATGGCTGGTTAGCACACCGTTTACGCATGCAAATTTTTCTCTGCAGCATAACGATGAGTGAAAAACTGTGAGGCAAAATTAAAAACTGCAGATGGTGGTAGTCGTTTAGGCAATGGTACATGCGATATTATTAGTATTAAGTGAGCCAAGCATTATTAAATGTACCGAGGTGAGGTGAGGTATGTTGATTTTAAGTTGATGGCTTGTCCATATGCATAGATGTATTTTCAAATAGAAATTGTTGTTTTGTGAATAAACTGTATACGTTTTACACATTTAAAAGATCGGATAGATGATTAAAACCTACATCGTATTCCAAAAAAATAAAAATCTGGTAATATGATTTGTTAGAACTTACGATTTTAAAAAATTGAGTAGATAACCCATTGTCTGATAGGATTAGGGAAATTCTAAGTTTTTCCATTTGGCATTTTTCTCTTTTTAAGATTTGGATATTTTTAATGGTTTCCGGTAATTTATTTCAGATTTTTTATCAAAATCTGCTTAAACAAACGATATATCTACGTAGAAATGTTTAATTTTTTATGGGAGAATTCCATCATACACGCTATGATTAAAATTATAATTTAAAATTCAAAGGGCTAAATATGCCGAAGCATTTGTATCTTTTAAATTCCGACTTGTATTGCCCATTTGGTGCAAAATTAATTTGAAATTAGATAAAGATATATATGGGAGCTATATCCAAATCTGAACCGATCTCGATAAAATTTGGCAAAGATATTTCTGAGCTGTATTTGATATATGTCTCTGAATATCGTTGTTACGGAGGGCATATTACGGCTGTGGGTAACAAATATGACAAATCGGATGAACTGTATATATGGGAGCTATAGCTACATCTGTACCGATCTTCACCAAATTTGGCATACTACCTTCTAGGCTAAATTCGTTCGTATGTGCCAAATTCCATCCCATTAGGCTTTTGGTGCACAATAAAAGGTAAATCGGACGAAGTTATATATGGGAGCTATATCCAAATCTGAACTGATCTCGATAAAATTTAGCAAAGGTATTTCTGAGCTGTATTCGATATATTTCCCAAATTTTGTTGTTACAGAGTGCATATTACGGCTGCGGAGGATAAAAATAACAAATAGGATGAACAATATATATGGGAGCTATAGCTATATCTGAACCGATTTCGATCAAATTTGACATACTTATTTTCAGGCCTAATTTGGCAAATCGGACGAAGATATATATGGGAGCTATATCTAAATTTTTATCGATTATCTCCAATTTCAATAGGGTTCGTCCTTGGACCAAACAAATGTTGTTTGGAAAATTTAATCTCAATCGGATAATAAATGCGACCTGCATTTTGTTCACAAGAATACATGGACAGACGGAAGGACGGACGGACAAACGGACTGACATGCATAAATCATCTCAGAAAGTGATTCTATGGAGATCCTCAAAAGTAACTATGGGTCTATCTCGCTTCCTTCTCCATGTTACAAACAAATGCACAAAGACATAATACCCTGACAAACTTGTGGTGTAGGGTATAAAAGCAGTAGATTATGAAAGTGGAGCTAAACAAGTAAGGAAAAGTCAAAAGTCGGCGGGCCGACTATATGATACCTTACACCACTATGAATACTTAGTAGAGCTCCGTAAGAATTTATTTGAAGTAGATCATACCACCTACCTACACTTAGCTTTAGAGCAGTTATAGTTTGGTTTCAGAGGGAACTAGTATATGCGAGGCATATCCAATTCTGAATCGATTTTTACTACAGTTGACGGAATAGAGTGCATGATATAATTTCGAGAAGGATTAATAAAAAAATATATGCATATCAGAGCCGAGTTCCACAAAATTAAAATGCACGTCCCGAAATTCACTCCATTTTGGGCTGTTATTAGTCATTATTTGCACAATAAACCTGAAATCGGATTAAGGATATTTGGGAGCTATATCCAAGTCTTGATCCGATCTTGATAAAATTTGCGAAACGTATTTCCGAGCTCTATAAGATATCTCGTACCAAATATCACTGTTGTCGAATGCATTTTACGAATTTGAGGGACTTAAAAACCAAATCAGATGAAATATATACAGAGTGAAATAAAAAAATGCAACAAAGTCAAACGCCATAATTTTTTTTATTTATTTTTTTTTTTTTGATTTTATGAAAGCAAAAATATCGGAAATAGCCTAAAATTTAAGAGTAAGTCTAGATTTGTTCGAATTGATCACTTTTGACACGAATTATGGCCTTTAAACGGCCAAAGAAACCGTCGAATGTTGTTCTGCGGTATTTTGGCCCATTCCCGGCGAAGTGCTTGCTTGAGGTGATCGACACTTTGGTATTTTTTTGTGCCAACCTTGCTTTCCAAAATACTACAGACACAATAGTTCAACGGATTTGTTCATGGAGATATTGGTGGCCATTGTGCGCTGGAAATGAAGCGAGGAAGATCATTTTGTAACCATTCTTGGGAGGAGCGAGCTGAGTGCGATGGGGCTGAATCCTGTTGGAATGACCAAGGTCTGCGGATAAAATGTTTGCGTGCCCAAGGTTTTAATACACCCTCCAGAATATTTTCGCGATAATATACGACATTTATGCTGATGCCACGATCGATTAATACGAGCGGAGAGCGACCATCGGCTGTTATGGTGGCCTACACTATCACCATGGCCGGCGCTTGATTCTGGTGGCCAACCGAAGGTGCACATTTTCAGCTGGCCTCTTTGGCAAGTAATTATGATAATTTTGTTTGTTTACAAACTGCTGGATAACGAATGTTTCCTCATTGGAGACGGTGAAAACCAAATTCCATTTCTTTCATTTGCGGTGTAAGTTCTTGCACTTTTTGGAATTTCAATGGCTTTACTCCGAGCTCATTTTTCAATATTTATCGAATGGAATATTGCGATATGTTCAGCTCACGGACCATTTCTCGGCCACTGCGACGTGGGTTTTGCAGTTTTTATCTCAGCCTGTATATGGGAGCTAAATTCGATCAGATGTTCTAAAATTCAGGTCATTTGGATTGATATTGGCTATTTGGTGCACAATTAACTCGAAATCGGTTGAAGATATATATGGGAGCTATATCCAAATCTGAACCTATCTTGATAAAATTTGGCAAAGGTATTTCTGGGCTATATCTGATATCTGCTACTTAATATCATTCTTGTGGAGTGCATTTTGATGTACAAATTTGATGTATCGGCTTCCAGACTGAATTCGGTTGATTGTGCCAAAATCCAGCTCATTTGGACTTATATTGGACATTTGGTGCACTATTAAGTAGAAATCGTATACCTTAATGCTTATCATTTTATTAAGGAACAAGTAAAAACGCAGCTAAGTTATGTCAGACCGAACTTTTAATACCCTCCACCATTTTGAAGGATCTTAAAAAATTCCCAAAAAATTCCGTCGAGAAATACGGCGAGAAATATGACGGTTATACGAAGTCGTGGTTCTGCATAAGTAATTTTTTGTCATCGGCTATAGCACCTATTACGAGCTTCAAATGTGAAATTTAAAACAATTCCGATAAAAAATGTTGCTAAAATCAACAAAATACCGAATATCGAGGTGCACCGTTATATGAGGGCTGTACGAAGACGTGTACTTACATACGCAATATTTCGTCATAGGCTGTAGTACCCATTACGAGCTTCAAATGAAAATTTTGAAACAATTCCGGTAAGAAATGTCATTGAAATCATCAAATTACCGAATTTTGGGGCTACCGTTGTATGAGGGCTTTACGATATAGCTAACCTATACATTCTATTCTCTTCCAGGGGATTAGGTGCTCAGAAGGAACTCCTTTTGTGGATTTTCTTACAATCCCATTGAAAACTTTGGCTTCAGTCATCAAAATACCGAATATCGGTGTGTAACGTTATATGGGGGCTACACGATATAACTGACCTCTACATACAATTCTCTTCCATAGGGTAAAGTACTCAGAAGAAAATTTTTGTGTGGATTTTCAGACAACTCCATTGAAAAATGTAGCTTAAGTCATCAAAATACCGAATATCGGGAGGTACCATTATAAAGTACTCAGGAGGAACTTCTCTGTGAATTTTCAGACAATTTCATTAAAAGATTTGGCTACAATCATCAAAATAACGAATATCGGGGGCACCCTTATATGGGGGCTATATGATATCGTGGACCGATATATCCCACCTTAGAACTTGACCTGCAGACAAATTCATTTTGACTGCAACGTGATTACAACAGAGGAAAGACGGACGGACGGACGAATAGACACGGCTAAATTGTCTTAGGATCTGATGCTGATCTAGAATATATACAGGGTCACCCATATTAGACGGACCCATGACTCTTTGGGCCCATTCCAATCGACGAGGCCTGACCGCGGCCAACATTCTTTGCGTCAATTGAATTTTGTACGGGAACAAATGCAAATCAATGCGAATAATCCGTTGTAAAGTGGACCGAGTCATGCCCAACTGCTGAGAACGGTGTTTTTGGGATGTTCTTGGGGACCTCTCAACACTGGCTAGTACGACAGCGATATTCTCGGCCGATCGCCTTGGTCGACTTTTATATGGCCTCTTCGGATTAGAAAGAGCCTTACCAGTCGAAAATTTTTCGTATAAACGCTTAATGGTGTTCTTAGAAGGCGCTTGGACTGACGCTTCTAACGCGGTATGTCATTAAGCGATGTGACATCTCTGTCAAAAGTTATGGCGTTGCCAGATGGGTCCGTCAAATATGGACAACCCTGTATTCTTTGTTAGGTCTAAAATTAGTATTTCGATGAGTTACAAACGAAAAGGCGAACTTAATATACCCTATGTATGGTGAAGGATATAAAAAATACTGGTGAAGGATATAAAAAATACTGCCCTAGGAGTTCAAAGAATATTGAAATTTTTTGCTGCAACTTTTCACTCTTCTTCCCGAATGCGTATGAAACTTCCCATTAAGAATTTAATTTATACATATATTTTCTTCTTCGCACCGACCTTCAGAAATAATTTTTTCCTCCTATCAGCACACGGACAGTGAAGGTAACCAGATGTTATTAGATTTTTAAACAACAATTCTTGATGGCATTTGCTATCATCGATGGTCGTGGCTGTTTGTATCTGTGTGTGTGTGTGAACTTTAAGTAATTCCTTACTTGGGTCTTCCTCGATCTGGTGCAGCAGCGCCCAATCATCGTCATTATTATTTTTGTTATGCTTATCCACATCGTTATTAGCGCTCGTTGCCAGAACTACCAGCTACCAACTCACCAACAATACCAATTTAACCGACGTCTTGTTTCTATCAACTTCAACATTTCGCTTGCAACAATTTTGGGTTCTGTCTTGCAGCCGCCGCCTCCATCGCCTCCGACGCTGCAACCCAACCACATTGGTTTCATATTATTCATGTTGATTTAACAGTTTCGTCCTTGTTTTCAATGCTGCTGCTGTTGCCACGGCTGCCATTTCCAATGACCCGTGGGGTGGCATGTTCGTTCCTGCATCTGCCTTTCAATGGCATAATCAAATTGACTACAAAGCAGCTACAACGTGGCAACACGTACAAGTCCTTGCTGGGTGTTTGCAACCGCAGCATTGTATGTACAGCGGGTTCGTGAAGTGTGTCTTCAGTAAGTAGCACTTCAAGAATGCTCAGGCCATACTTTACGTTTACACTCGGCTATCAGTTTGTCTCAAGGATGTGGCAAAAGAACATAACTGACAGGGAAGAACAAGAACAAATCAACTTTGGTCTTGTTTTTCATCCCGCTTTTGTGTGTTGTTGTCGTTTTTTTTTCATTTGGCAGAATTTTCTTTTAAAAATGAAAACAAAAAAAAAAAAAACAGTAAGGAAAGCTCAAAAGTCGGGCGGGGCCGACTATATGATACCCTACACCACTTTGCATATTTAGTAGAGCTCTCGTAAAAAGGTTTATGCAGGGCATTTCAGAGCTCTATGAGATATTTGGTACAAAATCAAAATCTATCTAATTCTATCGTGCATTTTACGAACTATAGCTATCTCTGAACCGGGTTTCTCCAAATTTTACGTATTAGCTTCTAGACTGGTGATTTGGGCTGATATTGACCATTTAGTGCACATTTAACCCGAAATCGGATGAAGATATATATGAGAGCTATATCCAAATCTGAACCGATTTCGATAAAATATAAAACAGCTATTTCTGGGCTGTATCTTATATCTGGTACCAAATATCATTCTTGTGGAGTGCATATTACGAATGTGAGAGGCTTAAACACCAAATCGGATGAAAGATATATATGGGAGCTATAGCTATATCTGAACCGATTTTCTCCAAATTTGATATACTTGCTTCTAGGCCGAACTCGGTTGTGTGTGCCAAAATTCAGGTAATTTGGACTGATAGTGGACATTTGGTGCACATTTAACCCGAAATCGGATGAATATATATATGGGAGCTATAGCTGTTTCTGAACCGATTTTCTCCAAATTTGTTGTATTTGCTTTAAGGCTAATCTCGGTCACATGTGCCAAAATTCGGGCCATTTGGGCTGATATTGGCCATTTGGTGGTCAATTAACCCGAAATCGGATGAAGATATATATGGGAGCTATATCCAAATCTGAACCGATTTCGATAAAATTTAAAACAGCTATTTCTGTGCTCCATCTAATACCTGGTACCAAATATCACGGTTGTGGAATGCATAGTAGGAATGTGAGGGACTTCAAGATCAAATCGGATGAAAGATATATATGGGAGCTATAGCTATATCTGAACCGATTTTCTCCAAATTTGATATACTTGCTTCTAGGCCGAACTCGGTTGGGTGTGCCAAAATTCAGGTAATTTGGACTGATAGTGGATATTTGGTGCACATTTAACCCGAAATCGGATGAAGATATATATGGGAGCTATATCTAAATTTGATCCGATTCTCACCAATTTCAATAGGGTTCGTCCTTGGGCCAAAAAAATATTGTTTGGAAAATTTCATCTCAATCGGATAATACATGCGACCTGCATTTTGTTCACAAGAATACATGGACAGACGGACGGACGGACAGACGGACTGACATGCATAAATCGACTCAGAAAGTGATTCTATGAAGGTTCTCAAAAGTAACAATGAGTCTATCTCGTTTCCTTCTCCATGTTACAAACAAATGCACAAAGACATAATACCCTTACCACTATGTGGTGTAGGGTATAAAAACAGAAATGAATTAACTTTGTGCGATAACAACAAGGCCATTGATGTTGGGTCCGAAATTATAAAGAACTGTCTGAAGGTTCTGCAGTAATGGTTGGAGAAGTCAAATCAAACGTGATAAAATGTTACTTTATTAGAAAATATGTATACAAGACTGTTGTTTTGGGAAAATTTCTTCGACGATGAGAATGGGTATGCAGGTGTAAATTTTTGCAAAGCCAATTGAAAATATGGACAGCATTGAGAAGTTACCTCAAATGAGGTTGTGTGTTGCAACATACGGGAAAACTGAAAATCGAGGATACTTGGCATCAGTTATCGAGATCAGTGTGTTCTCGATTATGGAAATACATTATCGATAAAGGTTTAATGTCTAGTAATTTGGTCTCAGTAACCAATAGAATTCAATTCTATTCAAGGCATTAGTGAGTGAACTATTTTTGCATCTATGAGTTTTCCAAGGATTCTAAAAAAAAATTCCATGAAGCCTTTAAAGCTTCTTTGAGCTATTATATATCTTCCATATTAAACTGACAGCAAAACGAGGATTATACGGTCAAAAATCGTACCCCTCAAGCTAGTCACCAAAGACCCATTTTTGGTCCGATTTTTCAAAATATGGTTTAAAACCGCGTTTAAATATGCCAAAATATTCTACAATTTTTTCATACAATTCCACTAAAGACTCCAGAAGTAATCAAAAGTCTAAGTCTTACCCAACGTCAGGAATTCAAATATATTAAAAAACATGTAAGCAAAGGCTATAGTCGTGCGGGGCCGACCATGTGATACCCTACAACACTACAATATGTGAGAAGCCCTCTTATGTCCAAATCAATTTTGGAAGATTTCGTTTTTGAAATTATGTCACGGAGCACTGCCCAGATATTGCCCTTAGCATTTTGACCAGGGACATTTTCCCGATATTTATGCGCTCAGTCGTGCTGTTAGTTTTTGTGGCTCATTTTACGGCTAAATATAATCCAATGGCCATCCAAAATGCTAGAATTCTTCACAGTGCTTAACTATCTTCTCAGGCGTGTCGATTGGCTTCAATCGTGTGATCAGGATTTTTTTCTGTTTTTGGTCCATTTCAACCCCTTAATATATTGCGGACTTCTTTGAAAACAGTAGGACTAGCCCTTCTGTGCCTAACCCTACCCTTTTTCGTGAGGATCGGACGATAAAAGCAGAATGTAAATAATAACCCCAACCTGTGTTGTTAGGTGAAAAAATATTACAAAATATACATTTCAATACTAAGTCAAATTGAAAAAATCGCATGCGATAAAATAAATGAAAAAATAACAAAATGTCACAAAATACTACAAAATACTACAAAATCTATATTAACATCATTATTAGCATATTTTTATGCGATTTTTTTTAGATTTTATACTTTTATGCCGAAAGGGCATTCTAAATTTACAAAATTTGTCAAAATCGCTCCAGCCATTCTAGAGATATAAGCATTCTAGCTAACATCCCCTTTCTTTGTATATATACATTGTATATATTTCGCTATATATATCCGATATTTTTAGTATCGGCATCTACGTAACGGTCAGAATTGACCTGTTCGTCTATTTGTGATTTCGCCGGCATTAAAAACATTCGAGGTTTAATGGAAAATTTGACTTTTATTTATCACAAATGCTATGGCCTATTTCAACCACTTAATGTTACCCGATGACCATCAAAATTGGAAGGCTTCTGCCCAGCCCAAAGCTTTAGCCCCATGCTAACTTACGATTGGCCTATAATTGTGACCTGTAGAGCAACTGCAAAATCAGGAAATATTTCAGTTTTTGGTCTATTTCAACCCCTAAATATTATGCGATCATCTCCAAAAGAAATGGGGTTCTATTCTGACATTAACCCCACCTACATTTTAAATGTCATGAAGATCGGAGCATAATTGCGACCTGTAGAGTGATTACAAATTAACATGGACAGACGGACGGACATACATAGCTAGATCGACTCAGCTGGGGGATATAGGAAGATCCATATATACTTTCCTATGTGGGAAATCAATATTTCGTGGAGTTACATAATTTTTGGCCCAATCAAACTTATAATACCCCCAACACAAAGTGTTGTAGGGTATAAAAATTTAGTGTTGAAACCGTAATTTTTATGAATTTTTAGGTAAATTCTCCTGCAAAGCATCGTTTTAGAACCAGTAAGGTAAGGTCAAAAGCCGGGCGGTCCGATTAGTTTCACCAAACGATGAACAATAATCGAGAAATAGGATGTTGATATTAATATGGAAGCCATATCCAAATCTAAACCGATCTCTATAAAATTATCACTAAGTTCAATAGGGTTCGTCCTTGGGCCAAACAAATGATTTATTGAAAATTTCAACTCAATCAGACAATAAATACGAAATGCATTTTGTTCACAAAAATAGATAGACAGACGGAAGGACATACAAAACTCGACTCAGACTGTAATTCTAGGGCAAACATCAGAAGTAACTGCGGACAATGAAAATACAAGCTATTTTGCAGCGAGTTCGGAAAAAGTGTTAAATTTGTCTGCTATAATTAAAAGCAAGTAAAAAAGCATTTAATTTCGGCCGGGACGAACTTTTAATACCCTCCACCATTTGAAAGGAACTTAAAAGATTTAAAAAACAAAAACGAAAACTACCATTTAAATGAAAGCAGTTATATAGGGGGATATGCGAAGACGTGGACCTGCATAAAAAGCTTATGGGGATTTTTCATCTCACGCTGTATGGCTGGCTGGTACGCACCATAACTTTTGAAGGTAGTATCCTATTTGATCCAATCTTTGAACGATATCATATTATTGTCAAACTTAAATCGGAGATGGGCACTCCTTTTGGTATCATCCCACAAAACTTCAAAAATTTCGCAGAAAAAAATTTACTGTAGAGAACAAGAAAGGACCATCCAATTTCGTGCATACTTTGCAAATTCCAATATATTTGCCAGTGCTATTTGAAGTGCGAAAATTGACAATATCGGCCCACTCGATCATGTACCTCCCCCACAAAGTGTCAAAATGTTGAATAATTATAACTCTTATGAAGTGCGAAATAAGCATACAATTCTCTTCCCAACATTTTTTTTTTAATAACAAAACATGTTTTAATTACAAAAGGCCTGGTGTGTATATGAGATGTCCTTCAGGTACCTTCCACACAAAGAGTCAATATTTTGAATAGACGTTAAACTCATAAAACGCAATATGACTATCAAATTATTTTCAAACCTAGCACATCTCAATGTTTCAACACAACAACACAAGCTCTGGCGTAAAAGACGGAATATATCGGACCGCTACTTCTGGTAGCTCACCCACAAAGTTTCATCATTTTGGGTACTTATAACTCTTTTACTAAACTCGAGATCTCATTTTGAAATAATTCAAGTGTCATAAAATTAAAAAAAAAATCGTTTTCAATGTTTCTTCAAACTCCCAAGAATGCAATAATTTCATCGATATTAGTTCCAGTGTGAATACGGAATTCATCGGCCCGTTCCTTCCCCACAAAGTGTAAAAATAATAATATTTCCATAAGCAACATATGTAATGTAAATATGGAAATTGTCGGTCCACCATTTCGTGTACCTTTCCAACAAAATATAAGAAAACTTGATTTCCAATTAATTCCACAAAAGTCGAAATAAAAATACATACAACTATCTTAAATGATGGAAAGGAAGTGTCGATATAGTCCAAACCAAACGAAATGGAAACTATTAGCCCACTCCTTCGGTACCATCTCATTAAAGTGGCAACATTTTGAATAGTCAAGACAAAATATATTTTATTATCAGACACAAGCTAAGGGTATATTTCTGTCGCCACATCCGACTGATACTTTTTTAAACATTTCATTGGTTAATTCTATTATTTTTATTTCATATCCCACAGTTTTTATTTCATATCCCATAGTTGGTGCCCATTAATACTTCATAGTTTAGCAATGCTACAAATTTCTGCCACTGTGCAGCAAAAATTACATACCTTCGCGTTAACTGACTTCATTGTGTTTTTGAGGTTTTCCAAAGTGAAAATTATTCGGTATGCAGGTGTCTGTCGCAGCGGGATTTTTTTTTTTCAAAAGTTTTCCCTGAACCCATCAGCGGTGGCGGATTTTCCTCTCTCCATTGTGTACTTGTGAAAGTTGAGGTGGTAATTACTTTGTTATTCCAAGTGTGACTGAGAACTGTTCGAGAGTGTTGAGGTGTTAAGTTTTGTGTAAATTTTATTTAAACTTTATGCTCGAATGAGGAGAAAATTTACAAGGTTGAAAATTTGGTTATTTGTCCTACAAACTAAAAGTTTTTGGAGGATTTTAAATGTCAAATAATTTTGATTAGAATCGATTATGTGATAAACGCCACATTTAGGTAATATTTGTTTCCTTAGTTATGAAAGTATAACAAAGAATTACAAAGAGGGACAATTTCGGTCAGTCTCCAGATGTATGGCCAAAAGTTTCTTGTCCTGGAAAAAAATGTGAGACACTGAAAATATGAATATCGTTACTACGGAGTCCATACTACAGCTATGCTGGGCATATTCAACAAATCGGATGAACAATATATATGGGAGCTATAGCTATATCAAATTCCATTCCATTTGGGCTAATATTACACGTTTGGTGCACAATAAAAGGCAAATCGGACGAAAATATATATATGAGAGCTATATCCAAATATTAACCGATTTCGATAAAATTTAGCAAGGGTATTTCTGTGTTATATTTTATATATTCCCCAAAATATTGTTGTTACAGAGTGCATATTACGATTGCGGAGGATAAAAATAACAAATCGGATGAACAATATATATGGGAGCTATATCTATATCTGAACCGATTTCGATCAAATTTGGCATACTTATTTCCAGGCCTAATTTTGTTGTATGTGCAAAATTCCATGCTATTCGGGCTGATATTAGAAGTTTGGTACACAATATACGGCAAATTGAACGAAAATATATATGGGAGGTATATATATTTTGACCGATTATCTCCAATTTCAATAGGGTTCGACCTTGGGTCAAACAAATTATTTGTGCAAAATGTCATCTGAATCGGGCAATGCATGCGACCTGTACTTTGTTTACAAAAATACATGGACAGACGGACGGACAGACGGACATGCACAAATCGACTCAGAATGTGATTCTATGCAGATCATCAAAAGGAACTATGGGTCTATCTCGTTTCCTTTTGCCTGTTACAAAGAAATGCACAATGACATAGTACCCTGACCACCCTGTGATGTAGGGCATACACATTCTGGTTTCTCTTTACTACTCTCTCTCTCTCTCTCTCTCTCTCTCTCTTTATTATTTAAGTGAAGCGTTAGCAATAGATTCTGTGAGAAAAAAGTATTTTTATACCCTCCACATTGGAAAGGAGGGTGTATCAACTTCACATCCCCAAATATTCGTCTTAGACCCCATAAAGTATATACAGGGTGAGAGAAAAAAAAACTGCAACAAAGCAAAACGCCATAAAAAACAAAAAAAAAATCGAAAATTGCATCAAATCTTAGAATAAGTTTAGATTTATTCGAATTGGTCACCTTTGGCACGAATTATGGCCTTCAAACGGCCAATGAAACCGTCACACGCTGCCCGAATGTTGCACTGCGGTATTTTGGCCCATTCTCGGCGAAGTGCTTGCTTGAGCTGATCGATACTTTGGTATTTTTTAGTGCCAACCTGGCTTTCCAAAATACTCCAGACACAATAGTCCAACGGATTGGTACCCGGAGATTTTGGCGGCCAAAATTTCATCGGATTGGAATCTGGAGATTTTGGTGGCCAATAGTTCATCGGATTGGAATCCGGTGATTTTGGTGGCCATTGTGCGCTGGAAATCAAGCGAGGAACCTCTTTTTGTAACCATTCTTGGGTGGCGTGTGCTGAGTCCTGTTGGAAAGTCCTAGGTTTGAGGCCAAGATTTTTAGGCCCCCAAGGCTTTAATACACCCTCCAGAATAATTTCGCGATAATATTCGGCATTTATTCTGATGCCACGGTCGATTAATACGAGCGGAGAGCGACCATCGGTTGTTATGGCGGTCCACACCATCACCATGGCCGGCGCTTGAGTTCTGGTGGCCAAGCGAAGGAGCACATTTTCTGCTCACCTCTTTGGCAAGTAAACAGGATCATTTTGTTTGTTTACAAACTGCTGGACAACGAATGTTTTCTCATCGGAGACGGAGAAAACCAAATTCGGCAGTTCACCATTTTCGTCCAAGCGAAGCAACTTATTAGCTCTCTTGAGTCTATTTTCTTTCTGTCGCGGTGTAAATTCTTGCACTTTTTGGAATTTCAATGGCTTTACCCCGAGCTCATTTTTCAATATTTGCCGAATGGAATATTGTGATATGTTCAGCTCACGAGCTATTTTTCGGCCACTGGGTTTCGATCAAGTCGCTTCTTTACTTTTCGAAACATTTCTGCTGATGTTGAGGTTTTCTTTCGTCCACTTCCTTGACGTCGGGCTACGCTACCAGTAACACGTTAACGAGCGATGGTACGAGACGAGACAAAAGATTTATTCACATTTAAATGCTGGAGTGCTCGAACTTGTGGTTTTCTAGCCAATGATAAAGAAATCACACTATCACACTTGAATTCCACCACGAATAATTTTTTTTTCTGGAAAATTCTCACCAAAATATTTTTGTACGCTTTTAAACAATATAATGAGCTGTCACTGAATGATATATATCCGATATAATTACTATCGGAATCTACATTACGGTCAGAATTGACCTGATCGCGGTTTAATAGAAAATTTGACTATCATATTTCACCCACTAAATATTACCCGATGACCATCAAAATTGGAAGACTTCTGCCCAACCCTAAGCTCCAGCGTCATGCTAACTTCCGTGTCGATTAGTCTATAATTGCGACCTGTAGAGCAACTGCAAATTCAGCAAATTTTTTAGTTTTTGGTCAATTTTAACCCCTAAATACTATGCGATCATCTCCAGAAACAATAGGGTTCTATTCTGACCCTAGCCCCACTCCATTCTAAATTTCGTGAAGATCGGGCCATAATTGCGACCTGTAGAGTGATTACAAATTAACATGAACAGACAGACGGACATAGGATAGGAAGATCCATATATACTTTCCTATGTGGAAAATAAATATTTCGAGGTGTTGCATAATTAATTTTTGGCCCAATCAAACTTATAATATCCCCAACACATAGTGTTGTAGGGTATAAATATAAAATATTTTCCTGCAGATAATTCTTAATTCCCTAGCATATTTTCAACATCCGAAGTCAAAAAGCATTGGCATCCATGCATCATTACATTTCATTTTAAAAAAAAATCACATCAACTACAACAAAGTATTCAAATATGTATGAACTTTGTTGGAATTTGAAAATTAAGTTTTTAAAATAATTGTTATTTTGTTTTTCAAAACCAATCATCCGAATTGATTTATTTAGAAATGTATCTATTAACACACACATCTATATGAACTTGTGCATTTTTGGAAATATTATTTCTACCCCCCGTCCATTCAAGTAATAATATTTATGTGCACTTAAACGAACAACAGTCATTTGAATATCGGACTGAACATTATATTGGCATTAAAATGTAAATAAATCACGTTACGGCTCTAAAAATGTGTGATAATTTTGAATAACAAAAATTTGCGTTCTAACGAGTCAATTAGGGATAAATAAATACTAGTGAACATACTATCAATATATTTGTGTTGGCATGTGTACATTTTGTAAACTACGTGTATAAAATGAATGCATTAAATTTACATAAATATTATTGGAAATATGCGAGAACTGCTATTTCAATTTGAATATTGTTATTTTAAACCATGTAAAAACAAAGGCAAATTTGGCTGGGCTGGATGTTTGTATCCACCACCATTTGAAAACTTGATTTATCGGCTGTACTCAAAATTCCCAAAATGCAGGAGTTCCGTAATGTGGGGGGCTATACCTACAGGGTGAGATAAAAGAACTGCAACAAAGTCAAATACCATAATTTTCTCTTTTTTTAATTTTATTGAATGAATTTTGTTGTTGCAAAATGGTCAGGCTTTATTCCTTTCTTGTTGTTTTTATAAAAACAATGTTTGTTTATTAGTGGAAAATGATGCTAATGTTTACCAGGGGGTAAGGCAGGGAATACCTAGCTTTCGGAAAGCAAAAAATGTCGGAAATAGCATTAAAGTTTAGAATAAGTTTAGATTTGTTCGAACTGGTCACCTTTGGCACTAATTATGGCCTTCAAACGACCAATGAAACCATATCCAATCATATGCTGCCCGAATGCTGCTCTCCGGTATTTTGGTCCATTCCCGGCGAAGCGTTTGCTTGAGGTGATCGACACTTTGGTTGTTTCTTAGTGGCAGCCTTGCTTTCCAAAATACTCCATACACAATAGTCTAAAGGATTGGTGTCCGGAGATTTTGGTGGCCATTGTGCGCTGGAAATGAAGCGAGGAAACTCATTTTGTAACCATTCTTGGGTGGCGAGTGCTGAGTGCGATGGTGCTGAGTCCGGTTGGAATATCCAAGGTCTGCGGCCAAAATATTTATGTTCCCAAGGCTTTAACAAACCCCCAGAATATTTTCCCGATAATATTCGGCATTTATTCTAATGCCACGGTCGATGAATACGAGCGGAGAGCGACTACCGCTGTTATGGCAGCCCACACCATCACCATGGCTAGCGCTTGAGTTCTGGTAGCCAACCAAAGGTCCCCATTATCATCTAACCTCTTTGGCATGTAAACACGATCATTTTGCTTGTTTACAAACTGCTGGACAACGAATGTTTTCTCATCGGAGAAAATCAAATTCGACAGTTCACCACTTTCGGCTAAGCAAAGCAACTCTTTAGCTCTTCTGAGTCTATTTTCTTTCTGTTGCGGTGTAAGTTCTTGCACTTTTTGATATTTCAATGGCTTTATCCCGAGCTCATTTTTCAATATTTGCCGAATGGAATATTGCGATGCGGTCAGCTCATGAGCCATTTTTCGGCTACTGCGACGCATGTTCCGATCAAGTCGCTTCTTCACCATTTCTGCTGATGTTGCTGTTTTCTTACGTCCACTTCCTTGACGTCGGGCTACGCATCGCACGGTAACGAGCGATAGTACGAGACAAAAAAAAAATATTCATATCTAAATGCTGGAGTGCTCTAACAATGGCCACTTGTGGTTTTTCAGCCAATTATAAAGAAATCACACTATCACGCTTGAATTCCACCACGAATAACTTTTTTTTTCTGGAAAATTATAACCGAAATGGTTTTGTACGCTTGTAAACAATATAATGAGCTATCACTGGAATAATTTTAACAGCAGTCGGACAAGGGGCTTGGAAATGACAACAGTCTGAATTTGGTGGCAGTTTCTTAATCTAACCCTTTATATTCTTGATTAGCATGAAATTCTATATCGATTTAGCGATGTCCGCCCGTCTATCCGTCTGGCCGTCTGTGGAAATCACTCTAGCTTCCGCACGAAATTAAGTATGTTGATAAAATTTTGCACAATTGTATATTATGTCTGCCGGACTTTTGGTATTGAAAATGGGCCATGTAGGTCCACGTGTTTGGTGTAGCCCCCATATAAAGGTAGTACATTGATTGATATTCGGTACATTGATGATTTTAGCGACATTATTAACTGGAATTGTTTCAAATTTGGTAGTTGAAATTCGTAATGGATATTGCAGCCTATGACAGAAACTTGTCTGTGCAGGTCCACGTTTTGGTATAGCCCCCATATAAAGGTAGTTCCCGATATTCGGTACATTGATGATTTTTGTGACATTATTCACCGGAATTGTTTCACATTTGGTGTTTGAAGCTCGTAATGGATACTACAGCTTATGACAAAAAAATTCTCTGTGAAGGTCCACGCCTTCCTATATACCTTATATAACGGTACCTCCCGATATTAGGTATTTAGATGATTTTACCGGCATTAATCAACGGAATTGTTTTCAGATTGTTAATTGAAGTTCGTAAAGGGTATTACTGGCTTAGAAAGAAAATTGTCTTTGCAGGTCAACGTTTTGGTATAGCTCCCATGGTACCTCCCTATATTCGGTATTTTAATGATTTTAACCACATTATTCACCGATTTTTTTTCAAGTTTTGCATTTGAATAATTCAATGGCTCATGACAAAAGTTGCCTATACAGGTCCACGTCGTCGTTAGACCCTAACATAACGGCTACATTCGGTATTTTTATGATTTCAAAAGAATTTTTAACGGATTTTATTTTTTTGAAAATTACAAAATTTGTTTCAAAGTTCGGCCCGGCCGAACTAACATCTCTTTTACTTGGTGGTATTGAAAATGGGTAGGTACACTTTTTCGGTATAGGCCCTATATAACTGTACCAACAGATTAAAGGTGTTATGGGGGTCCATATATGTTCAAGTATTTCGAATTCGTAGTTTAGAAGAGCAACAGGTTTTTGCGAGTTCCTTCCAAATGGTGGAACTTAGCTTTCTATAACAATAGAACTTAGATTTCTATGACCTTTTGTAGAAACGTGGATGAAATCAGATACTCCCTTCCAAAGTTAGCTGTAGGTAAATACCTAAGGGTCCATTTATATTTCCATTTTCCATTCCATTCATTTACTGTCTAACTTTTTGTGATGGACTCGTGGTATAATTATGTATGTGTATTAATATGCCACCGATGGACTATTGATGGACACTAGAAATACCCATACGCTTGTTCGAATACGAATATTCCGAAATTGGTTTGGATGTGTTGACATTCTGATCCAATGCTACCATCTAGTACATTTAATGTAAAACTCCAAATCTCACCCTCAAAGCTTTCGGAGGCGCAATTCTAGACTCCTCTAAAACTGTACAGTTCGCGTAATTTTTGCATAGCTTTTAATAACATTAACACCCCGATACGAAATGAGATGAAATTCTAACAATGCAATGCAATGACATTGCAAGCCGACTGGTCCTGGCAGGAGGCTATCATTTGGTGTGTAACATTGTGCACTTGGCAATTAAATGATATTAAAGTCATGTTTATGGTTCCCTTTTGGGCGTGAGTGTGAATATGTGTGTGTGTGTGCGTGTTTGTGTGTCATAGGCAGGATTATTATTTTAACAGTTGTGATGCAGATAATTGCATTTTGGCTGAAAATTTACTGCTAGAACAAGTTCATTAAATGGGGATTTGTTGGCGTGAGCGTGCGCGAGCGAGTGTGTTTATTGCCAAAATGGTTACTGGCTGATGTACGCACACATACACATGCACACATTTTTGCGCGTATGTGTGACCTCTGAAAATTCATTTTGGCCATTCGAGTGAATACAACCAGCCACATAGATTGCCATTAATAAAGTCGGAGGCCATTTTTAACTCAGTATCTATGACACTTTAAAACACTCCCAGCGATTTTTTTCAGAACATTTTTAATGTAAACCTAATTAATTTAATTTAAATATCCATTTGTTGCTAAAATCTCTTTAAGTCAATAAATTAAGCATGGATAAAAATTAAATGATCCAGAACAATAATAGGATTGAGAGTATTTGCATATTCGTTGGAGATAGGATAAAATAGAAATTTAATGGAGATTGGAAGAACTTAATTCATAGTTAAGACTGTCAGAGCCATAGGAGGAGATTTTTAAAGAAAAATTCTTCTAGGACTATCAGAACCATAGGCATGGATTTTTGAAGAATATTTCTTCTAGGTCCACCAGAGCCATAAACGTGGATTTTGATGTATATTTTTGTAAGGACTATTAGAGTTATAAGCGTGGATTTTAAAGTTCTTTTTTCATTTTTTTATTCTAAAGATTTTTAAAGAAGATGTTTAAAAGAATCTTCAGTCCCATAATGGTGGAAGAAAATATTTTAAAGGACCTTCAGACCTATAAGCGTGGAATTTTCAAGAAAATGTTTAAAAGGAATTTCAGACACATCATCGTAGATTTTTTTAAAGAAAATGATTAAAAGGACCTTCAGACACATAAGTGTCGATTTTTTGAAAAAAAAAATGATTAAAAAGACCTGCAGACATAACAACGCGGATTTTTTTAAAGAAAATGTTTAAAGAGACCTTCAGACCTGTAAGCGTGTATTTTTTTTTTTGAAAGAAAATGTTTATATATACGTGGATTTTTAAAGAAAATATTTCCAAGGACCTTCCGACCCATAAACGTGGATTTTTAAAGAAAATATTTCCAAGGACCTTCCGACCCATAAACGTGGATTTTTAAAGAAAATATTTCCAAGGATCTTCCGACCCATAAACCGGGATTTTTAAAGAAAATATTTCCAAGGGCCTTCCCACCCATAAACGTGGATTTTTAAAGAAAATATTTCCAAGGGCCTTCCGACCCATAAACGTGGATTTTTAAAGAAAATATTTCCAAGGTCCTTCCGACCCATAAACGTGGATTTTTAAAGAAAATATTTCCAAAGACCTTCCGACCCATAAACGTAGATTTATAAAGAAAATATTTCCAAGGACCTTCCGACCCATAAACGTGGATTTTTAAAGAAAATATTTCCAAGGACCTTCCGACCCATAAGCATGGATTTTTAAGAATATTTTTTCAGAGACTGCCAGGATATTTTTCATGGACTTTCAGATCCATAAGCATGGATTTTTACGAATATTTTTTCAGAGACTGCCAGGATATTTTTCATGGACTTTCAGATCCATAAGCATGGATTTTTGAGAATATTTTTTCAGAGACTATGACATAAGGATATTTTTCAAGGACTATCAGACACGCGTGGATTTTTAAAGAGCATTTTGTGAAGAACCTTCAGAGCCATAAACGTGGGTAATTAAAGAAAATATTTTCAATAAGCATGGATTTTTAAGAATATTATTTCAGATACTGTCAGGATATTTGTTAAGGACTTTCAGACTCATAAGAGTGGATTTTTAAAGAAATTTTTTTAGGTACTGTCAGGATATTTTTCAAAAACTTTCAGACCCATAAGCATGGATTTTTGACAATATTTTTTCAGAGACTATCAGGGTATTTTTCAAGGACTTTCTGACCCATAAGCGTGGATTTTTAAAGACTATCAGAGTATTTTTTTAAGGACATTCAGAGCCATAAATGTGGATTTTAAGAGAAAATTTCTTAAGATTATCAGGATATTGTTTCAAGAACTCTCAGCGTAAATTATTAAAGAATATTTTTTGTAAAGACTATCAGGATATTTTTCAAGGACATTCAGACCCAAAAGCGTGGATTTTTAAAGAATATTTTTATCAAACTCTATTAGGATATTATTCAAGGAATTTTAAAGCAAAAAGCGTGGATTTTTAAAGAATATTTTTATCAAACTCTATTAGGATATTATTCAAGGAATTTTAAAGCAAAAAGCGTGGATTTTTAAAGAATATTTTTTCCGAGTCCATTAGGATATTTTTCAAGGACTTTCAGAGCCAAAAGCGTGGATTTTCAAAGAATATTTTTTCAGAGACTATTAGGATATTTTTTCAAGGACTTGCAGAGCCATAAGCATGGATGTTTAAAGAAAATTTCTTCAGAGACTACCAGGACTTTCAAAGCGTGGATTTTTAAATAATATTTTTTCAGAGTTTATTTGTATATTTTTCAAGCACTTTCAGATCCAAAGCGTGGATATTCAAAGAATATTTTTTCAGAGTTTATTTGTATATTTTTCAAGCACTTTCAGATCCAAAGCGTGGATATTCAAAGAATATTTTTTCAGACCCAAAAGTGTGGATTTTCAAAGAATATTTTTCAGACTCAAAAGCGTGGATTTTCAAAGAATATTTTTTCAGACCCAAAAGTGTGGATTTTCAAAGAATATTTTTTTTCAGACCCAATAGCGTGGATTTTCAAAGAATATTTTTTCAGACCCAAAAGTGTGGATTTTCAAAGAATATTTTTTCAGACTCAAAAGCGTGGATATTCAAAAAATATTTTTTCAGACTCAAAAGCGTGGATTTTCAAAAAATATTTTTTCAGACCCAAAGAATATTTCAAAACTAGTATCTGTGATTTTGAAGAAATTTTTGAAGGACTATTTGAGTTTTGATCGTAGATTTCAAAAATGGATTTTCAGGGACTCTCCTAGCTTTAGTGTGGGGTTTTCTTGAAGTCTATTGGAGGTTGAAATGTTTTCTGCTCATTTCAGTAGTTCTCCAATTTTTTATTTTACCTCCGATAATTCTGGATATAACTTCATTTGATTCTGTTTTCTACACCAGAATTGTAGCGAAGAAAAATTTTCACACATGACTTTGTATATCTCCGAATCATTAGAAGACATGTGAAACTCCTGATGACGTTCTTTATATTGAGAATGATGGCAGCGAATGGCATATACAACTTCATTCCGCATTTCATTTCATTATCAAGATTCATTAGCGTGATTGATTGTGTTTTAGTCCTGTATCTACAACGATTGATGAATCACGTTGTCTACCCAATAATTAATGAAATATTTCTTTACTATCTCCTTTTTTACTTGTAGTTTCCCTCATTCATTAGGAGATACAGATATACAACTGGCAATCAACTGTATCATAAACAAGCCCCCTAAGATGAAAATATTTCCTAGAGTAAAAGCTTTGATTTACGATTTTTTTTCTTCTGCTTTTTGGATTATTTTACTTGATCTCGCAATTTATATCATGTTCATAATTCACAACATTATTTAAGGGTGTTCTATATGTATTTATTTCGAAGTTTTCATTTATATGTGCCAACACACATACCTACATGGATGTGTGGTGGCATTTCCATCAGTCTCTCTCATTCACATCCGACACGACATATCTTTTTTTGAATGGGTGTCAGCAATGAGCGAGAGTGTTTGTATTTTTCTTAAATTAAAGCTTGTGCTTGAGCTTGATAAATTGCCTTGTCACGAAATTTTGTAATCGGTTTATTCATATATATTTGAGTGTATGTGTGTGTGTAATGTATATGCATTTGCCATGTATGTATATATATATGGGGGGGGGGGGTTGTATACATGCATGTACATAAGTTAGAGATTGAATAACAAACACTTAAGTAAACATTTCCATCGATTTTATTCATTCACTTCACTCACCCACTTCACAGCATTCACACATACATGCACATACATGGTACTTCGTTTTCTTCTTCTATTAACCAATGCCCACACATACACGTGTACCCACTTCCCACAGAGAGAAAGAGACACACACACAAACAAAAGCCATAATAAATTACTTGACATGTGTGGGAGTTGCTGATGTTTTGAGTTCCATGGTTACGGGGAAGATGACGGCCAAAATTTATTTGTAGCAAATATTTGCAGCGTCTGTTTAAGGTCTTCCTGTCACTGGGATAATGGGTGTTGACATCTATGTCAGCCCCACCCACTGTAATTACGACTAATAATGTTTAGTTAGGAAAGAATTTAAAACAAAATTCGGTTGAGGGTTTTTTTCTAGCTAAGCCGTATTGATGACAAATAGGCAAGAAACAAATATTGTCCTTTTTTACTTTGAAAAGGTTTTTGGCAGGAGTTGTGCATTTAAACGATTTGTTATACCCTTCGTCAAAAGATGTGAAGTTAAATCTCTAAGTATTTGTTGGATACATCAGAAATCTTGGTCGTATGATGTCTATGTATTGGTCCTTTCATTAACATTAAGTTAGTGTCCACATTACTTGTTTCGGATTTTTTTCGATATCATAAAGGAAAATCGGTTATCGATTCAGTTCTGGAACAGGGCAATTGTCATAAGCAGAGCTTTAAATGTTGTCAAATGTTTGTATCATATCTCGATGGATTGACATTGAAAATGGACAGCCAGGGTAAGGTATGACTTTATTATAACATAACCTTCTGATTTCGATTTTTTTGCTTTTCAGCACACAATATCCAGCACACTCGGTCTCTCATTTCTCATTTCTTAAGGAAAATATTATATGCTCAGTATAATGGAATATTTGGCAGGGAGTGCTTATTATCTATGACAAAGTGAATCGCCAACATAAAGCCAAATTGGTTGGAAATATAACTGAATCCTTAATTTAAATCGTTGAAGGCATTTTGACATTTTTATACCCTCCACCATACTATGGAGGGTATATTAACTTTTTCATTCCGTTTGTAACTCCTCGAAATACTCATGTCAGACCCAACAAAGTATATATATTCTTGATCAGCGTAAAATTCTAAGTTGATTTAGCCATGTCCGTCTGTCTGTTTGTTTGTCCGTTTGTCTGTTGTAATCACGCTATCTTTCGAACAAATTGAGATATAAGCCTAAAATTTTGCACACCTGTTTATTTTTCCAGTAGGCAGGTTAAGTTCGGAAATGGGTCATGTAGGTCCACGTTTTCGTATAGCCCCCATATAACGGTACCTCCCGATATTCGGTATTTTGATGATTTTAGCGACATTATTCACCGGAATCGTTTCAAATTTGGTATTTGAGATTCGTAATGGATACTACAGCCTATGACAGAAAATTGTCTATGCAGGGCCAGGTCTTCGTATAGGCCCCATATACCAGTACCTCTCTATATTCGGTATTTTGACGAGTTTAGGTACAATACCCACCGAAATTGTTTGAGACGAGTATTTCAAGTTCGTAATGGATGCTACAGCCTGTGACAGAAAATTGTCTATGCTGGTCCAGGTCTTCACACAGCTCCGACATAACGGTACCTCACTGTATACGATATATTGATGATTTTAGCTACGTAATTGACCGCTTATTTCAAGTTTCGAATTTGAATATGGTAATGGCTTATGACAAACAATGCCTATGTAGGTCCACGTCGTATAGACACCAATATAAAGGCTATATTCGGTATTTTTAAAAATTTTTAAGGATTTTATTTTTTGAAAAATTCCAAATTCGTTCCAAATGGTGGAGGGTATTCAAAGTTCGGCCCAGCCGAAATTACTGCTTTTTAACTTGTTATATCTTATTATGTAGAACCTATTTCAATGTCTCCATATGTAAACCCCGGAAACCAGTGACCTCAATACCAGATTTTCAACTCTATCCCTTCACCTATAAGTAACAATTTAACAATTTAGTAACAATATCAAAAAAAAAAAAAAAACAATGAAGAAAAGTCAGAAGTCGGTCAAAATATGATACCCTACACCACTATGCATATTTAGTGGTAGAGCTCCCGTAATTAAAGAATTTATTTTAAGTAGATCATACCACCTATCAGCATTTGGCTTTATAGCAGTTATAGTTTGGTTTCGGAGGGAACTAATATATAGGAGGCATACCCAATTCTGAATCGATTTTCACTAAATTTAACGGTGACATTTTAATCTTTGATACCATCTATATCTGAACCGATTTTCTGCAAATTTGATGTACTTGTTTCTAGACAAAATTCGGTTGGATATGCCAAAATTTAGGTTATTTAGATTGATATTGGCTATTTGGTGCACAATTAACCCGAAATCGGTTGAAGATATATATGGGAGCTATATTCAAATCTAAACCGATCTTGACAAAATTTGATACACTTATTTCAGAGCTTTATCTGATATCTGGTACCAAAGATCATTGTTGTGGAATGCATATTACGCGTGTTCGGACTTTAAACCCCAAATCGGATAAAACAAAAATTCAGGTTATTTGTACTGATATTGGCCATTTGGTAAAAATATATATGGGAGCTATAACCAAATCTAAGCCAATCTTCATAAAACCCAAATCGGATGAAACATATGTATGGGAGCTATAGATATATTTGAACGGATTTTCACCAAATTATATGTATTTCCTTCTATGCTGAATTTCGTCGGAAGTGCCAACTTTGGACTGATATTGACCAATAAGTGCACAATTAACCCGAAATCGGTTGAAGATATGTATCTAAATTTGAACCGATTCTAACCAATTTCGATAGGGTTCGTCCTTGGGCCAAATATATATTGTTTGTAAAATTTCATCAAATTGAATAAAAATGCGACCTGCATTGTGTTCACAAGAATGGACGGACGGACGGACGGACTGACATGCATAAATCGACTCAGAAAGTGATTCAATGAAGATCGTGAAAAATATTTCATTATTTATCTCGCTTCCTTCTCCATAATACAAACAAATTCACAAAGACATAATAACCTTACCACTTTGGTGTAGGGTATAAAAATTTTAATATTTTATTGGCGCCCAAGCATTGTTAATATTGTTTGGGATATTGGGAGAAAAGTGATTTTGGACATAAACAATACAAATAGTACAAAATAGTACTCAATTTGGAACCATTGGTATTGCGAGCATGAATGGAGCATGAAATTTTTTTGAGGTAATTGTTGGTATTTGGTTGGATTATAGAGATAGCCTTTGAGATTCGCTTTATAAATCTTCGAAAAGAAAAGTATATGAAGGTAAGTTTTCTTTACCCCTCTTTTTTTATACCCTCCACCATAGTATGGAGGGTATATTAAGTTTGTCTTTCTGTGTGTAACATATCGAAATATACATTTTAGACCCCACAAAGTATATACTCTTGATCAGCATAAAATTCTATGTCGATTTATCAATGTCCGTCCGTCTGTCCGTCTATCGGTCTGTGGAAATCACTCTAGCTTCCGAAAGAAATAAAGTAGGTTGATAACATTTTACTCAGATATGTATTATGTCTGCGGAACTTTTGGTATCGAAAATGGGCCACGTGGACCTACGTCTTCGTATAGCCACCATATAACGGTACCTCCCGATATTCGGTATTTTGATGATTTTAGCTACATTTTTACCGGAATTGTCTTAAAATTAATATTTAAAGTTCGTAATTGATACTACGGGTTAAGACAGAAAATGGTTCATGTAGGTTCACGTCTTCGTATAGCCCCCATATAACGGTACCTCACGATATTCGGCATTTTGATGATTTTAGCTACATTTTTTTACCGGAATTGTTTCAAATTTGGCATTTGAAGTTCGCAATAGATACTACAGCATAAGACAGAAAATGGGCCATGTAGGTTCATGTCTTCGTATAGCCTCCATATAACGGAACCCCCGATATTCGGTATTTTGATGATTTTAGCGACATTATTTACCGGAATTATTTCAAATTTTGTTCGTAATGGATACTACAGCCTATGACAGAAAATTGTCTGTGCAGGACCACGTTCTATAATCCCCATGGTACCTCCCTATATTCGGTATTCTGATGATTTTAGCCACATTATAAACAGATTTTCTATGAAGTTTCGCATTTGAATATTGTAATAGCTTGTGACAAAAATTGCCTATCCAGGTTCACGTCGTGGTATAGACCCTAATATACGGCTACATTCGGTATTTTTAAGATTTTAACAGAATATTTTTTTTTTTTTGAAAATTGTAAAATTTGTACCAAATGGTGGAAGGAATTCAAAGTTCGGCCCGGCCGAACTTATAGCTTGTTTACTTGTTTTTATATATAGTTGCGACCACAGTGTAATGTAAGGTTGCTGGTTATGAATCCCTAACTTTTTTTTGCAGAAAATTTCAGTTTGCCGATTAGAGAGGAGGATTAATTGCAGAGCTCTCTCTTTAAATTTACCTCTCTAACAAAGAAATTGACAATTTGGGCAATTATAATTGACTAGTATAAATCCGGTCATACTTGATGTTAATTGATTCAATGCCAGACTAATTTTTGTACACGAATGTCAGACAATTTTCTCAGAGAGTGCAATTACATACATACATATACATTTGTTATTAATAGTTAACGCTTAATTTTAATCAACATTTATTTTCGTACAATTGTTAATATCACTATTCCTTCTTTTTTTCTGGATGCTAACAAAGACTCTCTGTTTTCTTATCATTACAGCGTTAGCCGTATGTGGCCATTATCAGCATCATTATACCATATGTGGGTATGGGTGAGTGTTTCCAAACCCTACCCCCCAGACCAAATCAACCGCTCACGATTATCCTTCTGGGGAAAAGCAATGCAGTGATGAAACTTGTCATTAATCATTCTCAGAGTTTTCCTTGTTTGTTTGGCGTCCTTCAATGAAGAATGTTGTTTGTGTGTGTGTGTCGGTGAGGAAAAATAAAAAAAAAATCAGCCTTTGTTGGCTGGCTATCTCTCTGTTCCCGGTAAGTGAGCAAATTTGCATTTTATTTGTCATTTTGTTTGTTTGTTCCTTTTCGTTTTCCATAGAAATTGGGAAAATTTGTCATCATTCACATAAATTGGAATTTATTATGGAAGTCAAGTTTTTTTTTCTTTTTTTGCTTTTCATGTCTAGTTTAGGCTGATGGTTATTTTCAAATTGTAACCATTAATATTCTGAAGGGGACCCTCATCAAAAGGTCTCTATGTATGTAAAACAAATAAAGACGTTTTCAAACGAATATGTTATTGTGTGTGGGCGTCATTTACTTGGTATATCTTAAATATTTTCAATATCTGATAAAGATTTAAGGAATCGGAAAACACAGGTTTTTAACTTGTAACTATTGAAATAAATCGTAACAAAAATTGAACAAATAATGTGAATGCAATCGTAATCTGAAGTTTTGATATTTTGTTAATGTTTTTATTTACTTAAATTAAATTATTCATAACAAAAAATTATTATAGGAAAAAATCAGTAAAGCAAAAAATCAGACCTCCAAAAAACACGCTCGAATTTGTACAAAGAATAAAACTCAGTTGAATTCAATCGAGTGCGCTCTTGGGATCAAAGAAAAAAATGAGCAAACTAAATTTTTTGATGATGAGAGAATGCAAAATTGATTTAAAATCGAGCAGATTCTGCTCTTGTCTAGCACTCTTTTAGTTTTTGTCATACCGTTGTTGTATTTCTATGTATGTGTATTTTTCTGTACACGAGCGATTTTGTTCCCACTCTAATTTTTCAAACAGAAGTGACTTGGGAGTGATCCCCCTAAACAACAAAAGGGTATAGATTGGACTCCGTAAAAACCATAAACAGCATAATAGCTCCGTTGGCGAAACTTCTATGTATAGGTCCACGTTTTGTATAGCCCCATATATCAGTACCTCCGGATATTCGTTATTTTGAAGAATGTTGCTACATTTCTATTTGTGGCTCATAGTGGGTTCTAATGTTTCCTTTACCCAAAGGTAGAGGGTATTAAAAGTTTGGCCTGGCCGAATTCATTTTTATACCCTCCACCAAAAAGGTATGGAGGGTATATTAAGTTCGTCATTCCGTTTGTAACTCATCGAAATAACCACTTTAGACCCAACAAAGTATATATATTCTTGATCAGCGTAAAATTCTAAGACGATTTAGCCCTGTCCGTCCGTCTGTCCGTCTGTTGTAATCACGCTACAGTCTAAACGAATTAAGATAGGAAGCTAAAATTTTGCACATATCTCTCTTTTGTCTGTATGCAGGTCAAGTTCGAAGATGGGCTATATCGGTCCACGATATCGTATAGCCCCCATATAACGGTACCCCCCAATATTCGGTATTTTGATGATTTTACCCACATTTTTCAACGGACTTGTCTGAAAATCCACACAAGGAGTTCCTTGTGGGTACTTTATACCTCGGCAGAGAATTATCTATATAGGTCCACAATATCGTATAGCCCCCATGTAACGGTACCCCCGATATTCGGTATTTTGATGATTTTAGCCACATTTTTCAATGGAATTGTCTGAAATTCCACAAAAGGAGTCCCTTGTGGGTATTTTACCTCCTCAAAAAGAATTGTCTATATAGGTCCACGATATCGTATATCCCCTATATAACTGTAACCCTCGATATTCGGTATTTTGATGATGTTAGCCACGCTTTTCAATGGAATTGTCTTGAAATCAACACAAGTAGTTCCTTGTGAGTACTTCACCCCCTGAGAGAGAATTGTCTTTACAGGTTCACGATGTCGTATATCCCCCATATAACGGTACATCCCGATATTCGGTATTTTATGATTTGACCCACATTTTTCATCGGATTTGTCTGAAAATCCACACATGGAGTTCCTTGTGGGTACTTTATACCTCGGCAGAGAATTATCGATATAGATCCACAATATCGTATAGCTCCCCTATAACGGTACCCCGCGATATTCGGTATTTTGATGATTTTACCCACATTTTTCAACGGAATTGTCTGAAAATCCACACAAGGAGTTCCTTGTGAGTACTTTACACGCAGACATAGATTTGTCCTTATAGGTCCACAATATCGTATATCCCCCCATATATCGGCACCTTCCTATATTAGATATTTTAAAGATTTTAAAATAATTTTTATTGGATTTTATTTTTTGTTTTAATTTTCTAATTCGTTCCAAATGGTGGAGGGTATTCAAAGTTCGGCCCGGCCGAACTTACTGCTTTTTTACTTGTTTTATCTTTTTATCTCCACTTTCATAATTCCTGCAATTTTCGAATTTTGTCGCTGGTGCGTATGATTTATTTTATGTTAGCATTTGCATAAAGTATACGCCACCGTTTACTTGGTTGAAGTCGATTTAGTCGTGTTGGTCAAGTTTTGTTTCGAAGAGGTAACTAAATTGACCAAAAACTGAAAAATTTCCTGATTTTGCAGTTGCTATACAGGTCGCAATTATTGACCAATCAATGCGGAAGTTGGTCAGGGGTCTTCCAATACCCGATTTAGTGGATATTTAGTAGGTGAAATATACCAAAATATTTGTGTTAAATTAAAGTCAAATTTTCCATTCAATATTTTTGATCCCAGCGAAATCACAAATAGACGAGAAGGTCATTTCTGACCGTTACGTTAGCATTTTGGATGACCATTGGATTATATTTATCTGTAAAATGAACCACAACAACTAATAGCACAACGGAGTGCCTAAATATTGGGCAAATGTCCCTGGTCAAAAAGCTAAGGGCAATATCCATCGTCCTTCTATTCGTTCGTCGGTCTGTCTCGCTGGTGCGCACGATAACTCTCGAAGGTAGTATCCGATTTGGTCGAAATTTGGTACTTCATAATATTTTTGTCAAACTTAGATCGAGTTCTAAGATGGGCAATGTCGGTCCCCTCCTTCTGGTACCTCCCTCACAAAATCCTATAAAATGAGACGTAAGAGTCCCATCAGACATCCAATTTTTTATTAACACAAGGTCTGGTGTGAGGATGGAATATATCGGTCCACTCCTTCTGGTACATCCCCTACAAAGTGTCAAGATTTTGAATATCCATGAGGCTCATAAAACGCGAAATTAATCTGCCCCACATAGGGTTAAAGATTTAAAAAATAAACGCTGAAAGACAGCGAAATAAACATCTAATTTTCTTTAAATTTCACACACACAAACCTTTTTGCTAACACATGATCTGTTGTGGAGATGATATATGTCTGCAAACCGCTTCTAGTACCTCACCCACAAAGGGTTACAATTTTCAATACTTTTATCTGCCATAACTTGCGAAACCAGTCAGCGATTTTTTACAACTTGCTATATCTAAATATTTCTCTCAACCAGAGACCTGAGATGGAATGGAATGGAATTTATGATTTCGCATAAAATTGGATCTAAATGGTCGATTTTCCATATGTAGGCAGTGTAATTTCTATGAAAAATACATTCGAAATTTATATTGCGGGCAGAACATTTTTTCTTACATTTTTTCTGCTAATTGTGCACGTTGTAGAACGGATTAATTTCGAGACGTAACCTTAAGACAAATATCAGGAGATATTTAACCCACTATCATGATTTCAATATACCGACGGAAGGACGGGCATGGTTTATTCGACAAGACTCCTTTCCGCATCGGAGTGCGGAAATTGTCCATCATTGAATGTTTCTTCTCAAATGGCATTTCCAGTTACTCACTACAAATTATTTCTTGAACTCATTTCTTCTCCTATACCCTCTCACACGCTGCAATATTAAATCCAATAAATTCCTTAGCTTTCAAAGAGAAGAAGAAAATATTGTTGCGTTATGCCATCAACACATACACACATCTCCACACAAATTCATCTACCCACACTGTCATCATATTCATATGCATATTTGTCTAGTATTTTTTTGTTCGTCACACACTCATGGACAAACTTACACTCGTAGGTACATCCATTATGCCAACACATTGCCACGGATAACCCCGTCACTTTGTTTGCATGTCAGGATCACTGAAACTGAAGTGAAGAAGAACACTTTAATTTATGAGAATCCCCATAATTCCATAAGCATAATTAGTTTTCAAACCATAAAAAAACTGAAACCTACAACAACTGAGTGGCAGACTGGTTGGCTAGTTGGGTGGCTGGCTGACTGCCTGTCTGCCTGACTGACTGAATAACAGATTGGTTTGGTTGGTGGTGGTGGTGGCTTTGGCGAGCATTTGCTGAATAGTAAAAATATTGCCTTCGTTACTGCAGATGTTGGTTATGATGATGGTCTTGGCATTGCAGATCCTTGAAAGTCAAACCAGGCAAACACACACATACATACACGTACCCGCACACTCACTCAGAACAAATCAAACTGACAGAGATAATAAAAACATGATATGTAAATGCGAAGGATTTATTAGATGGATGTTATCATCACACACCAAAACAAACATCTCTTCACGCATCAGTGTTGGGAACCAAAATTAGATTTCAATTTGGAGAAGAACACCAAAAAAAAAAAAAAAAACGCACACACTTCAAAAACCCTATTTTATTAAAATTCCTCTGTTTGATCCTATGTGAATAGAATGTGATATATGGACCACAACAAAAAAAATATCATGGCAACCGTTCTATTTGATCATATTTAAGATATGCTAGGGTTTGTGCTAGTATTAAAAAAGTTCCAAATGCAGAACTATTTGAAATACCACGAGTCGGATGCAAGTAAATATATAGGTACAACTGATATTATAATTGCATCCACTAAATTATGAATTCAAAGTTTTAATTGTAGTATCTGCAAAAAAGTGTAAATGTATGCAGGAAGACCTTCCAACGCCAAGGTTGTCACATCAAAATTATCATCGTCTGAATATTTAAATTAGAAAGAGTAAAATTAGGTACAATTTTTTAGTTATTTTAAGATTTAATTAAAAAATTTTTCTGAGACGTTATCATAGTAAGTCAAAATATTGTTACAAATTATTTGCTATAAAATCATACTATAGGCCTCAGAATTAGTCAAAACTCCTAATCTTGCCTTTAAAAAATATACAAAACGCATTGCCCTGCACCAAAAGGGTGGGCCGATATCTACAGGGTTGCCCAAATTCGACGGACCCATCTGGCAACGCCATAACTTTTACCAGAGATGTCACATCGCTTAATGACATACCGCGTTTGAAGCGTCAGTCCAAGCAGATTTTTACCATGAACCAATACACGCCACGCGAGCGCTCTGAAGTCAATTGTGAAAACTCAACGTGCTATTAAAACATTCAAAAATGTGAGAAGTGCGCCTTCTATGAACACCATTAAGCGTTTATACGAAAAATTTTCGACTGGTAAGGCTCTTTCTAATCCGAAGAGGCCATATAAAAGTCGACCAAGGCGATCGGCCGAGAATATCGCTGCCGTACGAGCCAGTGTTGAGAGGTCCCCAAGAACATCCCAAAAACGTCGTTCTCAGCAGTTGGGCATGGCTCGGTCCACTTTACAATGGATTATTCGCATTGATTTGCATTTGTTCCCGTACAAAATTCAATTGACGCAAAGAATGTTGCCTGCTGACAAGCCTCGTCGATTGGAATGGGCCCAAAGAGTCATCGAAATGGCCGAAAAAAAACATGGGTCCGTCGAATATGGGCAACCCTGTATTACCAGATCCCCAGAGCAGCAGCCGAAACTCCTGCGGATCAGCAGCCGAAGCTCCTGCGGAACAGCGCGCCGAAAGTCCTGCAGAACAGCGAGCCGAAGCTCCTACGGAACAGCGAGCCGAAACTCCTGTGGAACAGCTGAACGAAGTTCCTGCGGAACATCCTTCCGAAAATCCTGCGGAACAGCGAGTCGAAGCTCCTGCAGAACAACAAGCCGAAGCCCCTGTGTGAATGAATTAACGGCCACTCAACTTAATGAGAGGAAAAAGTATTCCCGGCTAACGCTTTTGTTATTCGAATTACGGCAGATGATTTATAAAACCACTAGATACCCTTAGCAAGCCTCCCTTATCGCACCTCAAACTGAACACTATATGTGACCGGCTCTCCCAAGACATTGCGAATTTTTAGCCTTTTGCTGTGAACGGCATACCACTGAAATCTAATTTGTTCACTACGCGCCCAGCGAATGCTGTGGTTGTTGGTTGGTGCTGTTGTCGCTGGGCTGCTGTTAGCGTAGCACTTCTTGTATTCTTGCATTGGTCATTGTTGTTGCTATAATAGGTGCGGTTGTTTGTTCGTACTAATGTACGTGAAGAAATCATCACGATACAAATTTTGGTTTCGGAAAGAGCAAGCATTCCCCATCAGTTCCCTTGGCTTTTATACCCTCCATCATAGTATGGAGGGTATATTAAGTTTGCCATTCCGTTTGTAACACCTTGAAATATACATTTTAGACTCCACAAAGTATATATATTCTTGATCAGCATAAAATTCTATGTCGATTTATCAATATCCCAACCTCTGAGCGTCTAACCCTCTGTGTGTAGGTCCACGTTTTCGTATAGCCCCCATATAACGGTTACTCCCGATATGCGGTATTTTGATGATTTTAGCGACATTATTTACCGGAACTATTTCAAATTTAGTATTTGAAGTTCGTAATTGATACTACAATCTAGGACAGAAAATGAGCCATATAGGTCCACGTCTTCGCATAGCCCCCATATAACGGTACCTCCCGATATTCGGTATTTTGATGATTTTAGCGACATTATTTACCGGAATTATTTCAATTTTGTATTTAAAGTTCATAATGGATACTACAGCCTATGACAGAAAATTGGCTTTGGAGGTCCACGTTTTATAACCCCCATGGTTCCTCCCCCTATTCGGTATTTTGATGATTTTAGCTAAATTATAAACAGATTTTTTTTCAAGTTTCGCATTTGAATATTGTAATAGCGTGTGAGAAAAGTTGCCTATGTAGGTGAACGTCGTCGTATAGATGATAATATTTTATTTTTTTGAAAACTGTTAAATTTGTACCAAATGGTGGAGGGTATTCAAGGTTCGGCCCGGCCGAACATATAGCTTTTTTACTTGTTTTTCTCTAGATTTATTCTCCACAGGAGTTATTTAAAAACAACTCCTTTGACAAAGACGTCTTTAATCCAAGTGACGAGATGGAAAGCTCAATAGATGAGGAACCAAAGAATTAAATTTAACTAAAATTCTTTTGGCATTGCTTACAAATCTCTCAAGCGCATTTATAAACTTTTTGATCTGGGTACGAGCAAAAATATTCCTATTATTCTTTCCGAAAAACGAGAAAAATTTAATAATATAAACCTTGAAAATCGGACAATTTAATACGATGTAAGAGTTGCTGATCAAAAATGTATATCAAACTGAACAAATTGTGTATCGTGAGTACTGAATAGATTTGTTCGAATTGGTCACCTTTGGCACGAATTATGGCCTTCAAACGGCCAATGTAACCGTCACACGCTGCTCGAATGTTGATCTGCGCTTGCTTGAGGTGATCGACACTTTGGTATTTTTTAGTGCCAACCTTGCTTTCCACAATACTCCAGACACAGTAGTCCAACGGATTGGTATCCGGAGATTTTGGTGGCTATTCGCCTAGCGATTTGCTTTGACGTAATTCAATCACATATCCTACAATTAAATAAACATTCAATTCCTTAAAATATAATAATCATCGAAGTTTGTAAACTTTGGCGACCTTTTGAAGTGAAATACAAATACGAGTATGTGTGTAATAATTCTGCAGTGGTCGGAAGAATGCTACTGTCAAGAAAATATAAAGTAACCCCTAACTTGGGAAACAACAATGAAAACAATATTAGATATCAACAAAATGACAGGACAATGGAACTGTTTTGTTACGAAGAATAAAAAACAAAACAAAAGACAAGAAAAAGAATCAAACAGCGTTAACAAATACGGGTGTAACGGAAAATAAAAGAGACCCGTGTCCATGTTGGCGGTCTTCGCAAACTAAATGCCATTTAAAGCCATTCATTCATCCACCTACAATTTCCACTTTCTTCACCTCACCATCATTCAAACATACATTCTTCGTACATGTATTTATGGACGTGTGTATGTGTGTGTATTTATCGATTCGTCACACAGTATCTGGCTGGTCACCACGACGCCAAAATACTTCCTTCTATTAGATATGAATGGAAAAGTTTTTGTCTTCGTTTCCCAAGAACTTCTTATTTCTTTGGACACTTGTAAGAAAGCTTTTCTTTTTTTGTAGTTTTTTTCGGTAAGCAGCATCTACTACTGGAGGACAAAAACTTTACCAAACTTTGCAAATTGTTACAATTTTTTGTTTAACTTTGCTCACAAAATGTACAATCATTTTCACAGAAAAGAACAGCAATGCTGAGAAGACGAAGAAGATTTCGGAAAGATTTTTTTCATAGTGCGGTAGAAAATAAGATCGAATACAAAGAAGCGAAGAAATCTTGAAATATATGTCAATTGTGAATGGGGAATGATATACCGAATGATTTTATACTACACCAGCAAATGATGGTTATTTCGTCAATGAAAAGTCCATCGGAAATTTTTAGGTTTTTTCCAAATCTTCTTGTTAGGCTTTTTAGTAATCGAAATGTCCAAAAACAGTTCAGCCTTAGAAACCAACTTCAACTCTATCCCAAAAGTTAATATACCCCCCATATAGATAGAGGATATACAAACACTTCCATAGGCCCACATTTTGTGGTCCATAACTGTAGCGTCCGATATTACGTTTCGTTTTTTTTTTACATTTCAGGACATTTTTTGAACGATTTTTTTACAATTTAGCATTCTGAGTTCTGCATACAGCCTTTTAGTGAAAAATGCTCAATTAAAAACACACATCCAAAATTTTCTGTCCAAAACTAATTCAACGTCTCCATATGTAAGCATTTCAGCTGTATCCCTTCACCCAATACCAAATTTCGTTACATTAAGTACGCATATCAAAAAAAAAAAAAAATCTATAGCACTCCATTCTAGACACCAACAGTATCCAAAATTTTCGTACAATTGTAGTACACATTTACATAAACCCCCGCCAGATACCACCAATACCAAATTTGAGGATTCTAGCCCTATTCTTACGCCCAATACCAAATTTAGTACCATTTAGTACTTTTCGTATAATTTTAGTACTTATTTGCAATATCTTATTTACAATCCTTGACACCAACAGCTAATGCAATATAAAATTTCACGGCTTCCCTTCAATAAATACCAAATTTGGTACCATTCAGTACTTTTTATACCCTACACCACAAGGTAGACAGGGTATTATATCTTTGTGCATTTGTTTGTACCAGGCAAAAGGAAACGAGATAGACCCATAGTTCCTTTTGATGATCTGCATAGAATCACATTCTGAGTCGATTTATGCAAGCCCGTCCGTCCGTCTGTCCATGTATTTTTATAAACAAAGTACAGTACGCATTTATTGCCCTATCCAGATGAAATTTTGCACAAATCATTTGATGATCGATGATGATCGGCCAAAATTTAGATATAGCTCCCATATATATCTTGGTCCGATTTGCTTTTATTGTTCACCAAACGTGTAATATCAGTCCGAATAGTGTGGAATTTTGCACGTACGATCATATATATATATATATATATATATATATATATATATATATATATATATATATATATATATATATATATATATATATATATATATATATATATATATATATATATCAAATGGGCAATCTGTGTTAAATTATGATCACTCTGCAGGTGGCACATATTATCCGATCCTTAGAATAAAAGCCTATGATTTTTGGATTGATCTCCAAAATAGGGAATGAAATGGACACAAAACTGATTTTTTCCCTGACTATGTATTCGCTCTACAGGTCCCAATTATAGACAAATCTACGCGGAATTTCGCACAGGGTTACATGGTGGTGAACTCGGATAAAATTGGCATGGTAAAAAATAAAACCGAAATTTCTGCTCAATCGCAATTTCTTAACACTTAACACCACTTTCCGATGAATTCACATGTAAACGGCCTTTCTGCTCTTTATATTGACGTCAGATATCGGATATATAGCAAAAGTAGCAAATGCCCCTCACTTCTACAACAGTAGTTCTACATATCTCAATTCCAGATGCCAGCAGAGGAGATCTCAATATCAAATTCCGGGATTCCAGCTCTATACCTTCATCCAATACCAAATTTAGTAATTTTTAAATCACTTCGAGAGTAATTAAACTCCTCGCAAGATATTCTATGTACATTTACTCTTACCTTGCAAAAATATTTAATGTTGATCCATTTTTTGATCTAGTCATTAATATAATGAAATCTCCTGATTTTCTAACAAAATCAGCTGTAATTTTAAATTTCAGGTTCTACGTGTGTAGTTTAACTTCTCTAAGAAAAACTATTCCACATTTTAAGGATTCTGAGTATAGCTGATTTTTCCACAAACCATATCTTCACGTGGTGGAAGGTATGAATATTAGTGCCCAACTTTTAGTCTGTTCCAGAACTGCAACTTTTTCTACGATAACAAATTTTCGCTTTATGATATCGAAAAATGTTGCAAAACTAGTGAATTCTTGCACGTTCTGGAACAGAGCATTTGTTTTATTTTTTTTTTTTTCGAGTCATTTTGTGAAATTGTTTTCAAATTATTTTGGAAGTTATATTCAAAAATTGTCAGAATGACAATACTTTTCTGAATTCAAAAATAAAATAAAAATATATTTAAATTAATTGTATCCGAAAAAACTTTTTGGAGAACAATTTTGAACCCAATCTAAAAACTATAGAAAATCGCTTATTCCACATCATATTGTTGTGTGGACAACACCAATTTGAAACTTTGAATCGTACGCTGATCTGAGATGACCCTGATTCCAAATTTCATAATGTATGTAAAATCTTAAATATAATTCAAAAGGATATTTCGATGAAGACATTATTGAAGAAGCACGAATTTAATGGTTGTATTAGCAAAAAAGGTAAATAGCCTCTTATCCCACCCAGGAGTGTATCTCTACTGAAAATTGTAAATATAATTTCAACACAATTCAAGCATTGCATAAATAATCACAGTCTAATTCTTTTAGACTTTTAAATCTGCAAACATTTTAAATGAGGTTTGAGGAGTCCGTCCGTCCGTCCGTCCGTCCGTGTGTCTGTTTGTCTGTTTTGTGCTCACGATATCTCTCGAAGGGATTATCCAATTTCGTTTAAACACAGTACGCCGTTATATTATTGTCAAACATAGATCGTATGCGGAGATGGGCAATATCGATCCACTCCTTCTGGTACCTCCCGTACAAAGGGCCAACATTTTGAATTAATCATCTCATATATCTCAATATTTCTAACAACCCTGAGTCTGATATGAAGATGGGATAGATCGGACCAGTTCTTCTGGTACCTCCCCCACAATGGGTCAAAATTTTGAATAAAAAATTTTTCATTCTTCTCGATTCTTTTCAAACTTGGCACATCGCAATATTTTTACCAACACAATATCTATTGTGTACATGGGATTTATTGACCCACTCCTTCCGATACCTCCGCTACAAAGGGGTACACATATATACTTCATTATGTTCGAAGCGGGTAAGCGATTTTCTTCAAACTTCGTGTACTCAATATCTCTATCATTGATCCAATGAAATATGGGATGTGTCGGTCCATTCTTTCTGGTTTAACCCCCCGCAAAAGCTCATGATACTGGCTGACGGTATACATCTGACGGAAAAACCGACGGATACTTTATGAATTGTTTAATCATTTTCCGACAATGAGTCTCGAAGTCACAACCTTGGGTTTTGCTGTCGCACGCTCAACGTCTATGCCGATGTTACTTTTTATACCCTACACCATAGTATGGACGGTATATTAAGTTTGTCATTCCGTTTGTAACACATCGAAATATAAATTTTAGACCCCACAAAATATATATATTTTTGATCAGTATAAAATTTTATGTCGATTTAGCGATGTCCATCCGTCTATCCGTCTGTGGAAACCACTCTAGCTTCCGAATAAAATGAAGTTAGTTGATAAAAATTTACTCAAATGTGTATTATGTCTGCAGGACTTTTGGTATTGAAAATGGGCCATGTAGGTTCACATCTTCGAATAACCCCCATATAACGGTACATCCCGATATGCAGTATTTTGATGATTTTAGCGACATTATTCACCGGAATTGTTTCAAATTTGGTATTTGAAGTTCGCAATAGGTACCACAGCCTAAGACAGGGCCTTGTATGTCCACGTCTTCGTATAGCCCCCATATAACTGTACCCCCCGATTTTCGGTATTTTGATGATTTTAGCGTCATTATTCTCCGGAATTATTTCAAATTACGTATTTAGAGCTCATAATGGGATCTACAGTCTGTGACAGAAAATTGTCTATGCTGGTTCAGGTCTTCGCACAGCTCCGATATAACGCTACCTCCCTATATATGATAATTTGATTTATTATTGTAGCTACATTATTCACCGTTTATTTTAAGTTTCCAATTTGAATATGGTAATGACTTATGACAAACAACGCCCATGTGGGTCCACGTCGTATAGACACCAATATAACGGCTATATTCGGTATTTTTAAAATTTTAACAAAATTTTTTAAGGATTTAATTTCCAAATTCGTTCCAAATGATGGAGGGTATTCAAAGTTCGACCCGGCCAAAATTACTACTTTTTAACTTGTTTCTTTTTAAATTTTATTGAATGAAAGCAAAAAATGTCGGAAATAGCATCAAATTTAAAAATAATATTAAATTTATTCGAAATGGTCACCTTTGGCACGAATTAGGGTCTTTGAACAGCCAATGAAGCCGTCACACGCTGCCCGAATGTTGCTCTGCGGTATTTTGGCCATTTGGCCTGGCGAAGCGCTTACTTCAGGCGATCGATGCTTTGGTATTTTTTAGTGCCAACCTTGCTTTCCAAAATACTCCAGATACAGTAGTCCAACGAATTGGTATCCGGAGATTTTGGTGGCCATTGTACGCAGGAAATGAAGCGAGGAACTCCATGGTGCTGAGTCCTGTTGGAATGTCCAAGGTCTGCGTCCAAAATATTTGGCGAATGGAATATTGCGATATGTCCAGCTCACGAGCCATTTTTCGGCAATTGCGACACGGGTTTCGATCAAGTCGCTTATTTACTTTTCGAACCATTTCTGCTGATATTGCTGTTTACTTTCCTCCATTTCCTTAAAGTCGGGCTATGCTACCAGTATCATGTAATCGGTAACAAGCGATGGTGCGAGACACAAAAGACTTATTCACATTTAAATGCTGAAGTGCTCTAACGATAGCCCCTTATGGTTTTCCAGCCAAATATAAAGAAATCACACTATCACGCTTGAATTCCATTACGAATAACTTTTTTCCTGGAAAATGTTTGTTGTAAGAGTTTTGAGTGATTTCATAATGTTCCTAACCGATCTAATCTGTAAGACTATTTTTGGTGATGTATAACCATTCCGTTCGAATTTCAGTTTTTTTATTTTCATATTTTACATTTTCAACGAAATTTTCTGCAATTTAGCATTCAGAGTTGGATACCGTTTCTTAGTGGAAAATGTTCAATATAAGAAATTTTAGCTTATCCCTCCGGAAATAGTACCGCATGATTTTAATCATTTTGAACATTGACAACAATAACCATTATTTTATATCTGGAGTTCTCAACGGGTATGACAGAAAAATTCGGTATAGGCTCATATAACAGTATCTTCCGGTTTAGATATTTTGTACATTTTACCTCAAATATGGCATTTGGTGTTACTCCATATGATAATTTGTTGTTGTTGGTGGAGAGTGGACAAATTTCGAATCTGATGAGCTAAAGCTTTTTCTCACTTGCTACCTCTTGTTCCCAAACATTTTCATATTAAATTCTCATAAAACATTAAAAATAAGTTAATTCTCTTACATTTCACACTATTTAACTTGAATAAAATTTAAAACTAAAGTTTTTTTTTCCGTAGAATGACACTCTCAGATATACATGTAAACTAAACTTTACCAATTGTTTGCACTGTCATTTCCTTATCTCGAACGGGCGAGTCGTTGTTCGAGTCGAATACGAGAGTACCAAAAGTTAATTTAGTTGGCAATTTATGATGGCACTGCTAATTTATGGCTATGACTTGCATAATGAAGCAAAACGCCCAACCGAAAATGTGAATAGGTGGTGGTGATGCTGCTGCTGCTGGTGTCTGTAGGTAGGTGCTGGAGTATGGTCGTAAATGTTATCACACAATTTTTGAGCATTTTCTTTGTATAGGTGTTGGCCACCACATTACAGCTATTTTTACGGCATGTAATTGCATTCGAAGCAACAAGGTGGAGGTTGAGTGGAGGATTGTTTTTTTTTTTTTTTTTGTAATTAAAATAGAGTGGAATGAATAATATTTAGCATGGGGAGTAAATTGGTCAATGTTGTACATAATTGCTCCTAAAAACAAGTTAAAAAGCAGTAAGCTCGACCGGGCCCAACTTTGAATACCCTCCACCATTTGGAACGAATTAGGAAAAAAATCTTTAAAAAATTCTGTTTAAATTTTAAAAATTCCGAATATAGCCGTTATATTGGTGTCTATACGACGTGGACCTACATGGGCATTGTTTGTAATAAGTCATTACCATATTCAAATTCGAAACACGAAATAAACGGTGAATAATGTAGCTAAAACCATGAAAATATCGTGTATAGGGAGGTAGCGTTATATCGGAGCTGTGCGAAGACCTGAACCAGCATAGACAATTTTCTGCCATAGGCTTTAGCATCCATGACGAACTTCAAATACGCGTCTCAAACAATTTCGGTGGGTATTGTACCTAAACTCGTCAAAATACCGAATATAGGGAGGTACTGGTATGTGGGGCCTATACGAAGACCTGGACCTGCATAGACAATTTTCTGTCACAGACTGTAGTTCCCATACATGGCCCATTTACGAACATAACTTGCCTACTAGAAAAATAAAGATGTGTGCAAAATTTTAGCCTTCTATCTTAATTCGTTACAACAGACAGACAGACGGACATGGCCAAATCTACTTAGAATTTTATGCTGATAAGGAATATATATATATAGTGGGGTCTGACATGAGTATTTCGAGGAGTAACAAAGGGAATGACGAAGTTAATATACCCTCCATAGTATGGTGGAGGGTATAATAGCAATAATACTAGAAAGCAGTAGAGAATAATAATTGGGGTGTATTTCTCAAAAACATATTTCCTTCTTATTATACCCTCAGCCATACTGATACAGAGAGGATATATCATTTGATACGGCCTCATCGAAAGAAAAAAATCGGTCATAGGTCTCTTTGGACCAAATCCGTGCGCTGGTGCGCACGATATCTCTCGAAGGGAGTATCTGATTTGGTCGTAATATTTTTGTCAAACTTAGATCGAGTTTGGAGATGGACAATATCGGTCCACTCCTTCTGGTAATTCCCCACAAGAGGTCAAAATTTTTAAACAAAATATTTTCTGCAGAGAAAGACAAACGATAATCCGATTTTGCTCCAACTTTGCAAATCCTAATATTTGCATCAGTACTAGTTTAGGTGCGAAAATGGACAATATCGGTCCACTCCATCAAGTACCTACCCCACAAAGGGTCAACATTTTGAATAATTACAACTTTTATAAAATGTGATGCAATAGTCCGATTGTCTTCAAATTTCACAAATCCCAATATTTTTATAAGCCCATGATCTGGTATTAAGATGGAATATATCGGTCCACTCCTTCTGGTACCTCCCCACAAAAGGTCGACATTTTCAAAAAAATTATTTTCTGCGCAGAAAGAGAAACGATAATCCGATTTTGCTCCAACTTTGCAAATCCTAATATTTGCGTCAATGGACAATGTCGGCCCACACCATCAATTACCCTCCCCCCAACAAGGGGTCAACATTTTGAATAATTGCAACTCTTATAATATGTGATGTAAGAATCCGATTGTCTTAAAATTTCACAAATCCCAATATTTTTATACATCCAAGATCTGATGTTAAGATGTACTATCCATCCATTTATTTACTGTTCACTACTTCTGGTACATCCCCCAAAAAAAGGGTGAAATTTTGAATATCCATTGAGCTCATTAAACGCGAAATTAATATCCGATTCCATTTAGACTTGGCGCATCTGAATATTTCAATCAACACAGGATCTGTTATAAAAACGGCAGAGATCGGACAATTTCTTCTGGTACCTTTCCCACAAAGGGTCAAAGTTTTGAATAACCAAAGCGTTTATAAAATCCAAAATAAGCTTCAGATTCTCTTTATATTGCAGACATCCCATTATGAGAAGATGGGATACATCGGTCCACTCCTTTTAGTACCTCCCCCACAAAGGCTCAAAATTTTAAATATCCTTGAAGCGAAATTAACATCCGATTCCATTTAGACTTGGCATCTGAATAATTCTATCAACACAGGATCTGTTATAAAAACAGAAGAGATCGGACAATTCCTTTTGGTACCTCCCCCACAAAGGGTCAAAGTTTTGAATAACCAAAACGAGTATAAAATCTGAAATATTCACCAGGTTCTCTTTATATTTCACCCATCCCATCATTTCTACTAAGAAGAAGATGGGATATATCGATCAACTCACCTCCCCCAAAAAGGCTCAAAATTTTGAATATTCATAAAACGCTAAACTAACATTCAATTCCGTTCCCGACTTTGTAAATTTCAATATTTTCATCAACACAAGATCTGTTATAAAGATGGTAGAGATCGGACCATTTCTTTTGCTACCAGCCCCACATAGGGTTCAAGATTTTGAAGAAAAGAACACTCAAAGAAAGCGAAATAATCATCCAACTTTCCCCAAATTTTACACATACAAACATTTTTGCCAATACAAGATCTGCTGTGAAGATGATATATATCTGAGAACCCCTTTTGGTACCTCAAACACGATATAAAGATACCGCCGCTTAATGTACACATATTTATCCTTCAAATTTGTATTCAAAAATTTCAAATCCAGAGATTAAAAATTATATTTCAACAAGAGCTACTAAGTTGTCTCTTTATCCTCTGCTCTAAGAAAACAAATATAGAAACTATAAATACCAATACAAATATACGAATGTTGGTATATCCACACATACCTATACATACATATATTTCAAATAAACGTTTTAAACATAGACGAGTATGTGTGTCGGTAATCGTTTGCATTGTCTACCGTCAATAACCGAACAATTGCTGTGTCAATAACAAACTGCTGTGGCAATTAACGAACGGAATGCCATGGCAGCAATTAAAATTAATTAATGTCAAGTGATGCTACAGTGATTGAAATTAATTATATATAGCAACTATTAGATGTTTGCTTTGTTACTGTATTATGTGTTATTCCCACCCCAAGCCATGAGGTAGAAATGATTCACAAGAACAACGTTTTTGAATTGGGAACTATAAGATGCTATTAATAGATAATAGAAATCTTTGGTATTTAAAACAAAAAAAGAATTTTGGTGGAAATTAGAGAACTTTTCTCTGATTTTAATGCATGTAAACAATATTGCTCTGTTCCAGAACTGCTAGAATGAAAAGTGGATTTTTCCTTTTTGATATAAAAAAAAAAAACATAAAAAAGATGTAAGTTCGGCCGGGCCGAACTTTGAATAACCTCCACTAAATGGAACGAATTTGGCAATTTTCAAAAAAAAATTAAATTCGTTAAAAATTCAGTAAAAATCTTTGCCGTCATATTAGAGTCTAAACGACGACGTGGACCTACATAGGCAAATTTTGTCATAAGCCATTACAATATTCAAACGAAACTTGAAAAAAATTCGGTAAATAATCAATTCTACTAATACTACTACTATTATATGGGGGCTTTATCAAAATGTGGACCTGCACAGACAATTTTCCATCTTAGGCTGTAGTATCTATTACGAATTCCTGTCATAAGCTGTAGTATCCATTACGAACTCCAAAAACCAAATTTGAAACAATTCCGGTGAATGATGTCGATAAAATCATCAAAATACCGAACATCGGGAGGTACCCTTATATGGGGGTTATACGAAGACGTTGACCTGCAAAGACAATTTTCTGTCTTAGGCTGTAATGTCTATTGTGAATTCCAAATTTTAAACAATTCCTCTGACTAATTTCGTTACAATCATCAAAATACCGAATATCCGGAGGTACCATTATATGGGCGCTATACGAAGACGTGGACCTGCACAGGAATTTTCCTGTCATAGGCTGTAGTATCCATTACGAACTCCAAAAACCAAATTTGAAACAATTCCGGTGAATATTGTCGCTAAAATCATCAAAATACCGAATATCGGGAGGTACCGTTATATGGGGGTTATACCAAAACGTGGACCTACATGACCCATTTTCAATATCAAAAGTTCTGAAGACATAATATACATTTAAGTAACATTTTATCAACATACCTCAATTTGTTCGGAAGCTAGAGTGATTTCCACAGATGGACAGTCGGACGGACAACGCACAATCGACATAGAATTTTATGCTGATCAAGAATAAATATACTTTGTGGGTCTAAAATGTATATTTCAAAGTGTTACAAACGGAATGACAAACTTAATATACCCTCCATACTATGGTGGAGTATATAAAATTAAAATTATGGCGTTTGACTTTATTGCATTTTTTTTATCTCACCCTATATGTTTTATCCGATTTGGAGAAATAAGTTTCTGAAATTTTGTCAAAATCGGTTCAGATTTGGATATAGCTTCCATACCAGATATAATAAATAGCCCAGAAATGCCTCTGTCAAATTTTATCGATATCGGATCAAATTTGGACATAGCTTCCACATATATATTTATCCGATATCAGATTTATTGTGACCTAATGTCTAATATCAGCTCAAATGAACTGAATCTTGGCACATCCGACTTAATTCTTCCTAGAAACAAGTACTTCAAATTTGGTGAATATCGGTTAAGATATAGCTATAGCTCCCATATATATGTTTCTTCCGATTTGGTGTTTAAGTCCCTCACATGCGTATTATAGATTGGACAACAAGGACATTTGATACCGAACATCAGATGCAGCTCGAAAATACCTCGATATCGATTCAGATTTTATATACCTTCGATATACATCATTATCCGATTTTACGGTTGTTCTCCACCATATTTGTAATATCAGCCAAAATTGGATAGATTTTTTCATATTTAACCGAATTTTTCCATTTGGTGAAACTAGGTCCGGTATATCTAGATATATTCCAAAAAATATTTTTTTATAAAATTCTTATCGAAGTCATATCATGCAGTATACAGCAATGTTATATTGGACTAGAAGTGCAAAAGCCTCCGCCGATAAAATCTTGCCCTCAAAACATCGTTATTATATCCATCCGCCCAGAACTGACGGCATACTTTCCAATTCTCTATTGAAAACCGATCTCTTCAATGATTGAATTTCAAATCATTTCTAAGAAACTAATTTTAATCGGCATCTCTCATGATATCATTGAAATTTGTGGAGAACGAGATAATTATTTCATGAATAACAAATCGAAATGACTTTTCCACTAAAAATATCAGATGTATTGGTAAAGAAATTCGGACAACAACAGACAGATACAGTAAAATCTTTCACTTACTATTATTTTGGATATGAAAACATTCCAAATAAATATTGCAGGGTGAGATGAAAAAACTGCAACCAATTTCAGACTGCTGTCATTTCTAAGCCAATCGTCCTACAGGGGTTAAAATTATTCCAGTGACAGCTCATTATATTGTTTACAAGCGTCGTACAAAAGCATTTTGGTGAGAATTTTAACCAAAAACGTTATTCGTGATGGAATTCAAGCGGGATAGTGTAATTTCTTTATATTTGGCTGGAAAACCACAAATGGCTATCATTAGAACACTCCAGCATTTGAATGTCAATATGTCTTTTGTGTCTCGTACCATCGCTCGTTACTGTGATACTGGTAGCCTAGCCCGACGTCAAGGAAGTGGACGAAAGAAAACAGCAACATCAGCAGAAATGGTTCGAAAAGTGAAGAAGCGACTTGGTCGAAACCCGCGTCGTGGTTTTTCCCTCGTATTAATCGTGCGCGGCATCAGAAAAAATGCCGAATATTATCGCGAAAATATTCTGGAGGGTGTATTAAAGCCTTGGGCACGCAAACATTTTGGCCGCAAACCTTGGACATTCCAACAGGACTCAGCACCCTCGCACTCAGCACGCGCCACACAAGAATGGTTACAACATTAGGCTCCCCGCTCCATTTCCAGCGCACAATGGTCACCAAAATCTCCGGTACCAATCCGTTGGATTAGTGAAGTTTGGCACTAAAAAATATCAAAGTGTCGATCACCTTAAGCAAGCGCTTCGCCGGTAATGGGTCAAAATACCGCAGAGCAACATTCGGACAGCGTGTGACGGTTTCATTGGCCCTTTGAAGGCCATAATTCGTGCCAAAGGTGACCAATTCGAACAAATATAAACGTATTCTAAAATTTGATGCTATTTCCGACATTTTGTGCTTCCATTCAATAAAATTTAAAAAAAATAAGAATTATGGCGTTTGACTTTGTTGCAGTTTTTATACCCTCAGCCATATGGCTACAGAGGGTATACCCATCATTTGATAGGGTCAAAACGTGCCTAGTCGAAATAACGGTTTTAGACCCTAGGTCTCTTTGGTCTCATTAAAAATCCGTTTCAGGACATTTGGAGTCGATCTAGCGATGCCCGTCCGTCCGTCAGTCTATCTGGTTGTTTGGTGCGCACGATAACTCTCGAAGGGAGTATCCGAACTTGGTATATCATAATATTTTTGTCAAACTTAGATCGAGTTCAAGGTGGGCAATATCGGTCCACTCCTTCTGGTACCTCCCCCACAAAAGTCGAAATGTTCAAGAAATTTTTTTTTGCACACAAAGAGAAACAATAATCCAACTTTCCAAATTTTTATTTATGTGTCAGTGCTTGGTCTGGTGTGAAAATGTACAATATCGGTCCACTCCTTCTGGTACCTCCACCACAAAGGGTCAAAAATTTAAATAATTACAACTCTTATACAATGTGATGTAAGAGCCCGATTGTCTTCAAATTTCAAACATCCCAATATTTATACTAATCCAAGTTCTGGTATTAGTGTGGAATATGTCGGTCCAATCCTTCTGGTACCTCCACCACAAATATTCGAAATTTTCAAAAAAAAATATTTTTTTTTTGCACAGAAAAAGAAGCGATAATCCGATTTTGCTCCAACTTTGCAAATCCTAATATTTGCGTCAATGCTAGGTCTGGTGCGAAATTAGGCAATATCGGTCCACTCCTTCTGGTACCTCCCCCACAAAGGGTGAACATTTTGAATATCCATGAAGCAACGCAAAATTTACATCCGATTCCATTCTAGACTTGGTACAAGTCAATATTTCTATCAACACAAGATATGTTATAAAGATGGTAGAGATCGGAAAATATCTTTTGCTACCTGCTCCACATAAGGTTCAAGATTTTGAAAAACAAAACGCCCAAAGAAAGCGAAATAGGCATCCATTTTTCTTTAAATTTCACACACACAGACATTTTTGCTTACACAAGATCTGTTGTGAAGATGCTATATATCTGAAAACCCCTTCTGATACCTCACCCACAAAGGGACACGATTTTCAATACTTTTATCTGTCATAAATTGCGAAACAACTCAGCGATTCTTTACAACCTGCTATATCTAAATATATATCTCGCAACCTGAATCCTGAGATGAATATGGATTTTATGATTTCCCATAAATTGGATATAAATGTTCGATGTTCTTGCATATTTATAATGATATTTATATCATATTTATTTTGGTCCGATATGAAATGAACAATATTGACCAATTCTTTCAAACCCCACTCCATAGAGAGTAAAGAGTTTGAAAATTCATAACAGAAGTCAAAATATTTTTAAATAATCGAACATTGGCTGAGGATATACATCTGTCGGCAAAACCGACATATACTTTTTTACTTGTCATCTGACTATATATTATAATATTGACTATTCTTTGCATAATAAATATATTAATTCAACAAAAACAAGTATTTATCGAATCTGAAACTATTTTCAAATAACAAAACTCTTTCAAAATATTTATTAAATACACAGAGATTTTCCAGTCAAATTACATTGTTGAATTGTGTGTGACTTCACTGTAGTAAACTTAACAAATTCAAATACAGAAATAGAAACTCAATTTCGAACGAAGGATTAGCTTTTGTCTGTATGTGTGCTTGTTGGCCTAATGAAGCGCTGCAAGGTGTCCAGATTATATTACCCAAATCACCCGAATAAATTTGAATAAATTTAACTTTAACTCAAAAGAAATGTAAAATCGAGACACACTGTGTGAGGATTTGTGCGCCATACTGTGTTGGACACATACACACGCACATATGCATGTAGACGTGTGCTTTGAGGAGGCATGCATTAGAAAAAAATACATACAACCATTGATATTCGATTGAGCGCAACACGGAGTTATTGGGGAAATTGGTTTTTCGAAAATCGACAACAACCACAACTTCTAAATAACAACTAAGGCAACTTCACGGCATCAAAAGAAGTAGAAAATTGGCAAAATTAAATAGATAAAATTCAACAAAGAAATTTGTTTGCCGATGCGGATATTTGATTTCACAACCCTCGATTTTGGGAAATGGACGCGCACACGCTGTGCCATGGTTGGTAATTATTGCTATGAACATTACTTTGTAATGAGGAAATTGCATTATTTACCTGTACATTTTTAAGGTTAATCAATATATTCCATATTCACATCAGATCTCTGATCGAGAAAACATGAGAAATATAAAAATTAAAAATTTGTGGAGGAGGAACGCGAAGAATTGGGCCCATTTCTATCAGATCGTGTCTTGGTAGAAATATTGAGATGTGTGAAATTTGCTGAGAATTTGAAGAATTAATCGGATTCTAATTTCACATTTTATGAGCGTTTCGGTTATTCCAAAAGTTAACCTTTTGTGGTGAAGTTACAAGAAGGAGATGGGACCGATATATCCCATCTTCAAATAAGCTTATTCCGAAATTTTTAATATATTATGGTAAAATTTTGTGTAAAATATTTGTTCTTTTGGCAAGTTCCGTCATAAAATTAGGATAATTTTGTATATTTATGTACCCTCCACCTTAGTATGGAGGGTATATTAAGTTTGACATTTCGTTTGCTACACCTCGAACTATACATTTTAGACCCCACAGAGTATATACATATATTCTTGATCAGCATAAAATTTTATGTCGATTTGGCAATGTCCGTCCATCTGTCCGTCTGTGGAAATTACTCTAGCTTCCGAACGAAATAAAGTAAGTTGATAAAAATTTACTCAAATGTGTATTATGTCTGCAGGACTTTTGGTATTGAACATGGGCCATTTAGGTCCACGTCTTCGTATAGCCCCCATAGCGATACCTCCCGATATTCGGTATTTAAATGAATTTATCGACATTATTTACCGGAATTATTTCAAAATTGGTATTTAACGTTCGTAGTGGATTCTACAAGCTATGACAGAAAATTGGCTCTGCGGTACCTCCCGGTATTCGGTATTTTGATGATTTTAGCGACATTATTTACCGGAACTATTTCAAATTCGGTATTTGAAGTTCGTAATAGATACTACAGCATAAGACAGAAGATGGGCCATGTAGGTCCACGTCTTCGTATAGCCCCCATATAACGTTACCTCCCGATATTCGATATGTTGATGATTTTAGCGACATTATTTACCGGAATTGTTTCAAATTTCGCATTTGAAGTTCATAATGGATAATACAACCTGTGACAGAAAATTGTCTCTGCAGGTCAACGTCTTCGTATAGCCCCATATAACTGTACCCCCGATATTTGGTATTTTGATGATTTTAGCGACACTTTTTACCGGAATAGTTTCAAATTTTGTATTTGAAGTTCATAATGAATACTACAGCCTATGCCAGAAAACTGTCTGTGCAGGTCCCCGTCTTATATCCCCCATTGTACCTCCCTATATTCGGTATTTTGATATTTTTAGCTACATTATATACATTATAAACGGATTTTTTTTTCAAGTTTCGCATTTGAATATTGTAAAAGCAGTTGACAAAATTTTCCTATGCAGGTCCACGTCGTCGAATAGACCCTAATATACGGCTACATTCAGTATTTTAAGATTTTAACTGAATTTTTAACGGATTTTATTTTATTTTTTTTAAATTCGTACCAAATGGTGGAGGGTATTCAAAGTTCAGCCTGGCCGAACTTACAGCTTTTTTACTTGTTTTCCATTCGTTTGTAACTTATAGTGAAATATTTTTGTCTTTGATGTCATCCTTCTAAAATGATGGTTTGTGGGAGATTTCTGCATAAACTCACATAGAGTCTGGTTTGAACCCCAAAATTTGTTATACCCTACAACACTATGTGTTGGGGGTATTATAAGTTTGATTGGGCCAGAATTTATGTAACACCTCGAAATATTGGTTTCCCATATAGGAAAGTATATATGGATCTTCCTAGCTCGCCGAGCTGAGTCGATCTAGCTATGTATGTCCGTCCGTCCGTCTGTCCGTCTGTCCGTCTGTCCATGTTAATTTGTAATCACTCTACAGGTCGCAATTATGGCCCGATCTTCACGAAATTTAGAATGTAGGTGGGGTTAAGGTCAGAATAGAACCCTATTTCTTTTGGAGATGATCGCCAAATGTTTAGGGGTTGAAATGGACCAAATACTGAAAAAATGTCGGATTTTGCAGTAGCTATACAGGTCGCAATTATAGACCAATCGACGCGGAATTTCGCATGTAGCTAGAGTTTAGGGCGGGGAAGAAGCCTACCAATTTGGGTGGTCATCGGATAATATTTAGAGGGTAAAATAGACCATATCTTTTGTGTTAAAAAAATTCAAAATTTTTCATTAAACCGCGAATATTTTAAATCCCGGCGAAATCACAAAGCCATGACAAGGTTACTTCTGATCTTTACATTGATGTTAACATCCATCAAATCGGATATATAGCAAAATATGTGCGATATATATGCCTATCAAAGAAGATATGCTTGAAAGATCTCTTATATGTCGAGAACGGCTGAACTGATTTCAACAGTTCTCATTAATTCAAAATGGCCTATTGGCCGGAAAGAAAAAACGTCTAAAAAAATCGCATAAAAATAGCTCTCTAAAGATGAAAATATTGATTTTGTAATATTTTCTCATATTTTTTCAATTTTGTCATATTTTTGGCATATTTTCATTTTGAATTAAACATTTGGTAATATTTCTACAGCTAACAAAACTAAGTAGTTAGGATATCAGGATATCATATATAGATCGCATTTATGGCCCGATCCTTATGAAATTTTGCATGGGGATAAGATGAGGGTCAGAATAGAAGCCTACTCTTTTTGGAGATAATCGCCATATATTTAGGGGTTGAAATGAACAAAAAAAAACTGCAAAATTGTCAGCAAGTCGTAATTATCGCCCGATCCTCACGCGCATTGGAATGGAGGTTACCGGACATTGCAAAAGCCAAATGGTTTGCCAACTTTTGTAGACAAAATACGAAAATGTCCATTCCAGTGACTTTTTGGAGAATTCACAAATACAGGAAAGACGCACTTCTGACTATTTCGTTAACGCTGACTTCGATGAAGAATATAGTCAAATGTCTGTATCTCATATAGATGCGTTTCAGTCAAAAACCAATAATAAATGTTAATCTTTTGCCACTTCTGAGAGATTATAGGTCTTTGGGAAATATTGGTAGATCTAGGAAGACCATTTAAGTGCAACATCTACCAATAAATTGGAAATGAACAAATTAGTTTAAGTTGATATTATTCGAAAATTAGAGAATGAAACCTGATGGTTTTCTTTTATTATTTGTCACCATATCTTGTGGAATTCTTTCGAGTATCTCGTCTATATAAACTGTATCATTTATTATAGTGTTGTAGGGTATTCAACGGTCGGCCCCGCTCGACTGTAGCCTTTGCTTACTTGTTTTACTTGTTTTTTTAATAATTATGAATTCCTAACGTTTACGTGAAAATTGGACTTTTGTAGAATTTTATGACAAATAATTTTGTAGAGCAATTCGAAATGTTATTATACTGGTAAAGGGAGTTTTTAACCATATTTTGTTGACTCACTTGAGGATTACAAATTTTTACCAAAATGATCTACGTGGTTTACCTACAATAATGCCGAACGTACTACATACTAGAGTTGTGTCAATCTAGTTCATAGTTCAGTACATCAGTTCCTAAGCGTATGAGTAATTTAATTTTATCTCACTTAATTTATATAACTCATACGCAGAGTTTTCATACAAATGACCAGAGTCCATGAAACAAGATAAGGAATTAGTCCGTTCAATCGAACTAAATGGATTCCGAGGAATCTTAATCTAAAAATCCCAAAAAAATACCGAAGGGAAGAAAACTTGCCACTTTTTTGGATACTTTGCGATGCAAATATTCAAAACGCCAATACACGTGCCTCTATTTTTAGCTCTACTTTTATAATTTTAAATTATTGAAAAAAAAAAATAATTTTTTCGCTCTGTGTTATTCAAACCCGAAGTTTTGTTCACTACTAATGTTATACATCTAACGACAAAAACGCAATTATTACTTCCAACCAACTAATTTCATAGAAATCCCAACTTCCATGCAACAGGTCTTAATTACAAAATTTCACAGTTTTCCTACGTATTTAATAAAATTATCCATTTTGCTAATCACAACAAATCATGATTGACTCTTCTGATTATGTTCATCCCTCAATTTCTTAAAATTTAAAATGAATTTGTATACCGACCCTGTCTATTTGGAATATTCAAATTAACTTTGAAATTCCCTTTAAAATTGGCCATAATTGAATTTCAATATTCTTTTCATTTTTCCACCTTTTAAGCGTTAAATTCGAATAACAAATCAAATTTTCTGGACAATTTACTTCTGTTCGGTAGAAATGATTTCATATAAATGCATATTATTTGTTTACAAATATTTGTGTGAGTGCGAGTGTGTTTGTGTGTGTGTGTGTGTAAACAAATGCCAGTGTTTTTCTTCTCCAGAATCTAATCAAAATATTTATTCTTAAAACCGCACACACAACCAACACCACCAGCCTGCAGTCATCATCTGTCGTCTGGGCGATGATGGAAACCACAACAAATTTAATTTGAATTTTATGCAAATTTTATGTTTATATTTAAAATATTTCAAATCCATATTTTATAGAATAATTTATATTCGTAAAATTTCACAAAATCCAAGAAGAAAACAAAAAAAAAAAACATTGGATAAGACATGCAACAAATCCCCCTTAAGCTTGCTAGACGTACACACACACTCACTCACACAAATTAAGATCCGTCTTGAAAAGATAAGAAGATTTAATGTCGAAAAGAAGCGTAGAAGGAAATGAAATTGGCCATGACTAGGTTAAGTTGAGAAAAGTCATATTTTCTGTTGTCACACAACCGCTACTACCTGTTGTATCACAAATTGAACAATGTCCCTCCTGGGCGTTTCAAGGTTTCAAAAAAAAAAATGTATATCTACATTTTGTTGCTTCCCATTCATTGTCTCCTTCGGTATTGCAAGGTATAAAAACAATCCAAATAAGTCTAAGGACGACAACTCGTCTTGCCGCATCAGATATGCAAATACCTTGGAAAACGAAGATGAGGGAGTGGTTGCATTGAAAGCAAATTTGATTTGAATTTTAAATAGCTTTAAGCTTAAATTGACAAACAAGTAAACAAATGAATTTAATATTTTTTTGTTTTAATACCGAATTTAAATTGCATTATAAAACAAAATTATTGGAACTTGTTTAACATATATTATATTTATCCTTATATATAATAGAGAACGACCCCGAGACGAACATGGTCTATAGGAATTCCAATCACTGTGAGAACAAAGAGTTTTATGTGAGAATAAAAGAATTTAAGTTGTAAGAGACCTAGGATTTAAATCCGAGATCTAAGGCCTCTTTGACGGAAATTACTTTTAGGACTTTTTAAGTCGAACTAGTCAGGCCAGTCTATCCCTTCGACTGGTGTGTACTATAACCCTCAAATTATGTCCAAACTTACTGCAACCAATATCATTATAAAACTTAGACCGAGTATGGAAATGGGCAAAGATGGGTCCAGTCCTTCTTGTACCTTCCCAATAATCACGTGACAGCTCTCGCAAAACATGAATAAGTGTCGGATTTTCTTCAAACTTTCTACATACTAATATGTTTGCCTATGTTAGAGCAAGTGAAACTCCAATATATCCAACCTTTCTGGAACCTTCCACGAGAAAGTAAAAAAAGTTGCAAACAAATAAACATAGAAACAGATAAAACCAATAAAGACAGTCTTAAAGTCGGATGGAGTCGACTTGATGATACCCTACACCACTTTGCTAATTTAGTAGAGCTCCGCACAACAATTAAAAGTTTTTATGGGAGAATTCAATCATACACGCTATGATTATAATTTAAAGTTCAAAGGACTTAATATGCCGAAGCATTTGTAACTTTTAAATTCGGACTTGAATTGCCCATTTGGTGCACAATTAATTTGAAATCGGATAAAGATATATATGGGAGCTATATCCAAATCTGAACCGATCTCGATAAAATTTGGCAAAGATATTTCTGAGCCGTATTTCATATATTTCCCTGAATATCGTTGTTACGGAGTGCATATTACGGCTGTGGGTAACAAATACAACAAATCGGATAACCAATATATATGGGAGCTATAGCTATATCTGAACCGATTTTCACCAAATTTGACATACTAGCTTCTAGACTCAATTCGGCCGTAAGTGCCAAATTCCATCCCATTTAGACAAATATTAGACGTTTGGTTCACAATCAAAGGTATCGATATCGATAAAATTTAGCAAATATATTTCAGAGCTGCATTTGAACAATATATATGGGAGCTATAGCTATATCTGAACCGATTTCGATCAAATTTGGCATACTTATTTTCAGGCCTAAATATGTGCAAAATTTCATACTATTCGGTGTACAATAAAAGGCAAATCGGACGAAGATATATATGGGAGGTAAATCTAAACTTTTACCGATTATGTCCAATTTCAATAGGGTTCGTCCTTGGGCCAAACAAATGATTTGTGCAAAATTTCATCTGTGTCGGGCAATAAATGCGACCTGCATTTTGTTTACAAAAATAAATGGACAGACAGATGGACGGACGGACATACATAAATCGACTCAAAATGTGATTCTATGCTGATCACCAAAAGGAACTATGGGTCTAAGTCGTTTCCTTCTCCATGTTACAAACAAATGCACAAAGACATAATACGCTTACCACTATGTGGTGTAGGGTATAAAAACTAATAGTCTCGTCCGACCCGAACTTTTAGCACCCTTCATCATTTGGAATACGTTGGAAATCCCACTATAATTCGGAATATCAGGGTTTACAATTAGATGGGTTCAAACGAGATCGTCAATTACAGTCATTTATCTGCCAGAGAAGGTGGGGCCTATTACGAACTCTAAATTCCGAAATTGAAATAATTGTAGTCAACAGTATGGCTAAAATCGCCAAAATACTTACGTTCAGTTATATGGGGGATATACGAAGATGTGGACTTGTATAGTAAATTTCCTGTCATAGAAAGTAGTATCCATTACAAACTCCAAACAAAAAATCTGAAATAATTCCGGGGAAAAGTGTGACACAAATCATCAAAATACCGAATATCTGGAGGGACGGTTATATCGGAAGTATATCAAAACTTGCATGTATATACATAGTTTTACCTACATGCTGGACGTTACCTACATGCTGCGAACACAGTCTACAAATTTACAGCAAATTCGGGTTAAAATTGTGACTAAAGCAGTCGTAAAACCTTAAATCTGGCGGTACAGTTATATGGGTCTTATATCACAACTTGGACTTACCTGCAATACCAAAATTCTTGAAGACATAAAAATACATCTGGGTAAAATTTGATCAACGTACTTCATTTCGTTCAGAAGCTCGAGAGATTTCCACAGATTGACAAACAGAGCGAAGGTCATCGTTAAATCGACACAAAAATGTATGCCGAACAAGAATTTATATTGTGGGCTCCAAAATGTATATTTCGAGGGTTTAAAAACGGAATAACAAACTTAAAATACCCTTCATACTGTGGTGTAGGGTATAAATTCAATATGAAGTGAAGAAAATTACCGATGTAATTCAAGCTTGGCACACCAAATGGATAATATTGATTCACTCAATCCAGTAACTTCCCCACAAATATCACAATTTTAAAGTTTTGATTGATTCTCATTTTTTAACTGGGGAAGTAACTTATAATATTCCTTCTCGTAGAACTCGTTATTTCGAACCTTTAAATTTATCTCTCGCAAGAACTAATTTCGCAATCAGTAACCCATTGAGATCCTTATGTGTAATTTACAATAGTCTATGTAATAGTATTTGTTTAAGTAATTCGTTGAACGCTATTAAAAAATCTATTCTCCATATGTGATTGTTTATGTTCACTTACCTATTTTTTAATTTAAAAAGCTCATTTTTGCGGCACCAGATCTACATCTCCCTTTGCGGAACCAGTAGACCCAGCCTTTGAGCACTACCTGCCAGAATCTTTAAGTTCATTTTAACGGCACCTAGTCTACAATCCCCTTTGCGGAAACAATAGACACCAGCCTTTGAACAGTAGTATTTGTTTAACATATTATTTTCACTGTTATTTGTTTATATTTGTTATAATTGTTATAAGTGTTGCTCTAATTCCTTTCTCAGTAATGTATTTTTACCTATTTCTTTGCCGGCTGATGTACTAGACTGTAGCTGGCACCACTAACTCTCAACTAACCCACCATTCCCGGTCTTTGGTGTGTACGCGCTCCCTACGTATGGGGAGGTCGCCCCCGCGGTCGGTAGGGGTGGGAGTGAGAGGCGTGGGAACGAACGAAAACAAAACAAAATCAGTATAAGATTTTCTTCAATTTTTATACCGTGCAACACTATGTGTTGAAGATATAGAGGTTACAATTATCGTCCGATCCTCACGAAAATTTTCACAAGGGAAGGGTTAGGCTTAGAAGGGCTAGGCCTATTGTTTTCAAATATGTCCGCAATATGTATAGGAATTGAAAAAGGACAACTAAAAATGAATCCAAAACCAATGGACACGAAATCTCGCATGAAATTAGAGTTTAGAACAGCGGGTTGAATGGACCACTACTTTTGTGTGAAAACGTACCGACATTACGTACAGGTGATATGCGTGATACACAAAAGCAAACTTTTGGTTTTTTATGCTGATTTCGTTGACGAATATAACCAAATATCGTAGACAAGCAACTGTAAGTCTAGAGTCTAAATTTTGAGATACAGAGGGTCCTCTTGCTTTTGGAGATGATCGCAAAATATTTAGGTGTTCAAATGAACCAAAAACAGAAAAAAAATTCCTGATCACACAGTTGAAACCAATCGACACGCCTGAGAAGAATGTTAAGGACAGGAAAGAAGTTTAGTTTAGTGATAAGTACATCTGCCCGTAGAGCACCTCAACTATTAAAGTACAGTTAAATTAATTAGAATTTAGTCTAGGATTTTCAAAAATATCAGCTGGCTTGGTATTATGTTAGTTTCTTACTTACCAAAAAGTGGGCATACATGGAATATTATTTGAGAGGACTTCACTGAGAAGACCTCAGAAACTGAAATGTCAAGCTACAGTTGATTTAAATTAAAGTTGTGACAGAAATACCAAAATCGGTCAGAATATGATGCATACACTTAAACGTGGACAGAAGTAAACCATTTTTAACACCAAACATTATAAGAGATTAGAAAGAGCTGTGTAGTGATTTCAACAGAAGGGCATACGGATGAACGGACGGACATGTCCAAGTCGACATTCCAATACGGACCCTTCCGAATTCGGGCGGAGTCAAATATATTATATCCTACGCATATTGCAGAGCTATACGTTAAAAATACACTATTATAATCTGTTTAAAGTAAGTCATATCAACTATAATTGGTTTTAGACCCAAAATATCTTTGGACGAAATATCTTTCAGGACATTTGGAGTGGATCTGAGGGTGTCCTTCATCCATTACGAACTTCAAATACGAAATTTGAAACAACTCGGGTGAATAGTGTCTATAATCATTAGAATAATAACAATGTTAATAAAATCAGGAGTTATCGTTATATGGTGGTTATACGAAGGCATTGACCTGCTTACCTAATTTTTTCAATACAAACATTAAATACGAAATTTGAAACAATTCCAGTATATAATGTCTCTAATACCATAAAAATACCGAATTTTTGCAAAGCACTGTTATATATGGGGCTATACGAAGGCGTGGACCTGCATAAGTAATGCTTTGTTCTGGGTTATAGTAGTATTAAGGTCTTCCAATACAAAATTTCGCTAAATTCGTCGCTAAGATCATTAAATTACCGAATATTTACAGGTAAAGTTATATGGACGCTATACGAAAACCTGGACCTGCATTAGTAATTTTTTTGTCACAAGTTGAAGTACCCATTAAGATCTGATAGGATATGCATGCTACATACAAATTGACAACATAATTAAAATAGGGGTGAAATATGTGTGTTTGAAACCATGGTGCATCGTGGAGGATGGGTTTAAAAAATTCATGGTATAGTAACCTAGAAACCAGAGAATCCAAACCGATTCCCATTTTCTCCAATTCGGCGAGCATTAATACATTTTTCAAGAACACTATTAGAATTACAATCCCCATTTTAATTACAGTTATATCATCTTCATAATTCCGTTTGCTTCACTTAGCCATCACCCAATATTTGCATCAATTTAATATACCAAAGTTAATTCATAAATCCTATTTAGAGGTTATTCACAGGTACAGTAGCACCATTACAATTGTTCCCCCGACACTCGTTACTCTCGTCGAAATGATGAAACTAAATAAACAAAACACGAAATAAAAAAAAAGCATAAACTGGAATCTCCTTCAATGCCATTATAAATTCATCGGATGTATTAATGGGTACGTTGTTGCTTTATTCCCTGGCCTTCCATAACAAGTGGCTTGACGACACGTAAATCAAATGCTATTCTTGCCTAGAGGCCACAAGCTTTTCCATTCGTTATTTTTGGCTTTTTGGGAAAAGACCTTCATATCTTTATTCAAGAAATTTTTATTACCTGCGTAAATATTGAAATTTGCATAATTATATTCAGTCTTATTACCAGCCGAACAACAATATTTTTTTTGTGAATTATGTATGTCGTTCTGTGGGTATGTGTGTTTGAGTGAGTGTCCTGTCACGCAAGGAATTCCTCCGGGTATGGGAATAAATTGGATTTTGTCTATTAAATTGGATTTATTATAATACTCTTATGTTTGCAAATTTAATGATCGGTAAGCCAAATTGATTTATTCAAATATGTTTTCCGATCGATTGTATGTTTTTTATTTCTCCCTCTCTCTCGGTTATTCCTTTTTGTCATAACACCCTACAATGTATATACAGGTGAACACGTATCGATATAGGTTTAATATATTATCATAACGATTTTTTTCTCCATTCGATAGATACCCTGTTGCATGATACATAGTCACTTTTGAAAAACATTTCATATTTCAATGTTAATTTATGGAGTATAGAGTTTGCATGGAGTACAGCTTAGGAAAATCATCATTTTTGTTAAGACATGAGTGAGACTTGATTGAAGGACAATGGTTGGCTGGGTTTGGGACATTTTCAATAAGCACAAAGGTAATAAAGTTATAAAGCAAAATATATTAGGCATCTCTGGCCAAAATTTGTAACAGAGAATTACTTCAGCTCAGCGATATAACCAGAAATTCATTTCAGAAAAAAATAAAGCCAAACTTTCAATACCCTCAAAATTTTGAAAAAACTTCCGGAAACTACCACTTAAATAAAAACTGTTATATGGAGACTATACGAAGACGTGGGCCCGCATACGAAATTTTTTGTCATAGGCTGTAGTACCCATTACGAACTTTAAATACGAAATTTCTTACAATTCCGGTGAATAGTGTCGCACAAATCCTAAAAATACCAAATATTTGGAGTACCGTCATATGGAGGCTATACGAAGACGTGGACCTGCACACAAAATAACACTGTTTGTCATAGGCTGTAGCACCCACTACGTACTTCTGCTACGAAATTTGAAATAATTCCGGTGAATAGTGTTACTAAAATCATGACAGTACCAAATATCGGGAGGTACCGTTATATAGGGGCTATACGAAGACGTGGACTTGTATACGAAAATTTTTTTCAATAGGTTGTAGTAACCATTAAGATCTCCCAATGCGAAATTTGAAATGATTCCGGTGAATAATTTTGTTGAAATCATCAAAATACCGAATATCTGGAGCTACCGTCTTATGGGGGCTATACGAAAATGTGATCCTGCATACAAAAATGTTTATCATAGGCTGTAGACCCCTTTATATTGATATCTTCTGATAGGAAATTTGAAATAAGTACGTAAATAAAGTCGCTGAAATCATGAAAATACCGAATATCGTGAGTAGTACCTCCCGATAGGAGCTATACGAAGACGTGGACCTGCAAACGAAATTTTTTTCCATAGGTTGTAGTAACCATTAAGATCTTCCAATACGAAATTTGAAACAATTCCGGTGAATAATTTTGCTGAAATCATCAAAATACCGAAGATAGGGAGCTACCGTTATATGAGGGCTATACGAAAACGTGGACCGACATGGCCCATTTACGAACTTAACCTGCCTACTGGTAAACTATACATGTATGTAAAATTTTAGCCTTCTATCTCAATTCGTTCGAAAATAGCACGATTTCAACAGACAGACGGACAGACAGATGGACATCGCTAGATCGTCTTAAAATTTTACCCTGATCCAAAATATATATACTTTGTAGGGTCTATCATTAATATTTCGAGGAGTTACAAACGGAATAACAACGTTAATATACCCTCCATAGATTGGTGGATGGTATAAAATCGCTGACATTTGTTCTAGGAAAAGATGTCCTTCAATCGAAAGTAGTGAAATAACTGACTGACCGAAGGACTGATTGAGAATCAACGCCCAAACGAAACGGCGGAAGTTAGAATATTGAAATTTTACACTTGGGTCAGTTTTGGTGGGGGCGGGTTTCAGAAAAATCATATTGAAAGGGTGAGAAAAGTACAAAAATATACTAAACATTTAATGCTTATACAGACGGAATGAGCTAGAATTCTGAAATTTGATTTGATTAGATGTGGATATGAAGGTGGTTCTAGAAATTTGTTCTGAGTGTGCGAACTGTACTAAATGGTACTAAATTTGGAACTGTTTAGTTTAGGTTGAACGGATGAAGCTGGAATTTTGATATTTTGTACTGGAGTACTTAAAGGTGGTAGGCTTGTGATAAATAAGTGTTTTTTTTGGAAAAGTGTGATACAAGTACATGAAAAGTACTAAAAAAAATACCATTTTTGGTACAATTAGGTCATGGGTGAACCAATAGTGCTTCAAATCTTAAATTTGGTATTAAGTTCGCTGTTCATGTGTAGCCTGGGCACATGAAGGTATTTGCAAAAATGTGTACTATATTTGTACGGAAAGTACTAAGTGGAATGGAATGGAACTAAAATTCTGAAATTCAATACAAATGTCACTATTGGTATCTGGAATTGAGACATGGAGGTAATTGTGGAAATGTGTACTATAATTGAACGAAAAGTATAAAATGATACTAAATTTGGAAATCCTGAAGTTTGATATGGATGTCACTGTCTGTGATTGAAAGAAGGAGCTGATTTTGAATATGCGTACTATAATTGGACTAAATTTTACTAAATTTGGCAATGGGGGGGAAATTACAAAGCTAAACTTGTGAAATTTGATATTGAGGTCTCTGGATTTGAGATATTGAGGTAGTTGTGCAAACTTCTACTATAATTGTGCGAAAAGTACTAAATGGTACTAAATTTCATATTGGATGATGAGATTGAGAAAAAAACTCTGAAATTTGTTATTTGTGGAGGTATTTTTTAGAAACGTGTCCCATAAAGAGATAGGATTAGAATCCTCAAATTTGCTATTGTGATCCTTGTTGGTATCTTTGATTGAGATGTGAAGATGGTTTTGGAAATGTATACTAAAATTGTACGAAGAGTACTAAAAGGTACTAAATTTGGTATTGGGTGAAAGGATAGATTTTAAATTCTGAAATTTGATATTGTGATCAATGTTGATGTCTGTGGTTAAGATATGGAGTTGGTTTTGGATATGTATATTATAATCATCCGAAAAGTACTAAATAGTACTAAATGCGGTATAGAGTGAAGGGATAGAGCTGGAACTCCGAAATTTGATATTGAGGTCCCTGTTGTCATCTGGAAAGGATTAAGCTGATATCCTGAAATTTGTCATTGAGGTCTCTGTTGGTATTTGGAATTAGGATACGACGTTTGTTTTGCAAATGTGAACTAATGCAATGAAAATGAGAACTGTTTGTATGTGGAATTGAAATATTGGGTAAAGGAATATAGCTAAAATCCTGAAATATGACGTAGATGTCACTTTTTGTGTTTCTGGTTAAGATATGGTGGTGGTTGTGGAAATGTTTACCATTATTGATCGAAAATTATTAAGTGGTACTAAATCTGAAATGGAATCCCGAAATTTAAGGTGGAGGCCTCTGTTAGCATTTGGAATTGAGATATGGAGGTGGATTTGGAAATGCATCCTATACAGGATGAGATGCAAAAACTGCAACCAACTTCAGGCTGCTGTCATTTCTAAGCCACTCGTCCGACAGCTGTTAAAATTATTCCAGTGACAGCTCATTATATTGTTTACAAGCGTACAAAAGCATTTGAGGTGAGAATTTTACAGAAAAAAAGTTAGTTCTGATGGAATTCAAGCGTGATAGTGTGATTTCTTTACATTTGGCTGGAAAACCGCAAAGTGGCTCTCGTTAGAGCACTGCAACATTTAAATGTGAACAAATCTTTTGTGTCTCGTACCATCGCTCGTTGCCGTAATACTGGTAGCGTAGCCCGACGTCAAGGAATTGGACAGGAGACGGAAGAAAAAAGCAACATCAGCAGAAATGGTTCGAAAAGTTAAGAAGCGACTTGATCGAAACCCTCGTCGCAGTGACCGAAAAATGGCTCGTGAGCTGAACATATCGCAATATTCCATTCGGCAAATATTGAAAAAAAGCCATTGAAATTCCAAAAAGATCAAGAACTTAAACCGCAACAGAAAGACAACAGAAAATAGACTCAAAGGAGCTAAAGAGTTACTTCGCTTGGCCGAAAGTGGTGAACTGCCGAATTTGGTTTTCTTCGTCTCCGATGAAAAAACATTCCTTGTCCAGCAATTTGTAAACAAACTAAATGATCGTGTTTACTTGCCAAAGAGGTCAGCTGAAAATATGCACCTTCGGTTGGCCACCAGAACGCAAGTGCCGGCCATGGTGATGGTGTGGGCCACCACTCCGCTCGTATTAATCGACCGTGGCATCAGTATAAATGCCGAATATTATCGCAAAAATATTCTGGAGGGTGATTAAACATTTTCTCAGCAGACGTTGGACATTCCAACAAGACTCAGCACCATCGCACTCAGACGTGCCTCCCAAGAATGGTTACAAAGTGAGGTTCCTCGCTTTATTTCCAGCGCACAATGGTCAACAAAATCTCCGGATACCAATCCGCTAGACTTTTGTGTCTGGAATATTTTGGAAAGTAAGTTTGGCACTAAAAAATACCAAAGTGTCGATCACCTCAAGCAAGCGCTTCGGTGGGAATGGGCCGAAATACCTCAGAGCAACATTCGGGCAGCGTGTGAGGGTTTCATCGGCCGTTTGAAGGCCATAATTCGTACCAAAGGTGACCAATTCGAACAAATCTAAACTTATTCTAAAATTTCCGATGCTATTTCCGACATTTTTGCTTCCATTCAATAAAATTAAAAAAAATGTAAAAATTATGGCGTTTGACTTTGTTGCAGCTTTTTTTATCTCACCCTATATTTTTTCTAAAACACGTGCCTGTAAATTCTAAGTCCGACCAACATTACACCCTATTATTTTTAAATCTTCTACATACATTAACGTTAATTCTACTTAGAAAAATTTGTGTATATTTAATCAATCAATAAGTTTGTTTGTTCCTCTCTTACATTTAATATTTAATTATTCTTTCGAAAAAATACAAAGGCAACAAAAATAAAACAACAGCATCAAAAACAAAAGTTAAACATATTTCGGAAAGTGATGTGCTAATAACATCAAAGGTTATTTACACATCATACTATCCAATAAACGTTGACACTGACTGTAATTCTGACAAGGTTGTTGGATGGAAGGTAGCACTGGCAACATGCGTACCACACGTACCGGACGAAAGGCACAGCACTCGGAAAGCATCTGTAATTAGTTTAGAAAGAACTTTTAATTTTCTTAAGAACTATTTTTGGATGGAGAAAACAAAAAAAGCGGGCAAAGAAGAAAAAAAGTCGTGTTGTTTTTCTCTCGCCCTCCCCTAACTTTTTTCTGTTCTATTTTTCTTCCATTACCTAGACTGTGCATCTTTTACTCGTTGACTTGCAAAAAAGCAAAGAAAGAATACAGAACAGGAGTTCAGTTCACATTGTTGTCTAAGTTCATGTTTGTTTGTTCAAAAACTTCCTCTAGAGCAAGCCAAGAGCAAAGCAAACAGCCAGGCAGACAGACAGACTACCACCACCATCAGCCGCCGACAAGGCAACCACTTTGTTGCCAGAGTTTGAGTTGGATGTTAGTTGTTGCAGGTCCAAATTCAAACTAATGGAGCAGCCACTTGCAACCGCCGCCCACCTCCCCCTTCCTTTGCCAAATAGAGCAGAACTAACCAAGTTTAGTAGCAGTAGAGGTGGCGCCAGTGAATGGCGGCAGTAACGAGTGGCAATAGTAAAGCTCATTTATGGTAAATGTAATTTAATGGAGACGATTTTTCTTTTACTTTCGCAAATGACTTTCAAGTTGCAAGGAGGCGGCGGACTGCTGCGACACCTAACACAGGCCTTCTGCTTATTTTTCCCATATCTACGCTATCATATCTGACAAAGGTGCACAGGTGTATGTGAGAGTGTGTGTGTTTCTAGTTTAGATAGATGCAATGACGGCATAAAACGCAACGGTGTCATCTTCAACATATCGTTGGGTCCAAGAGGCACTTTCATAATATTGTTTGACATTAACAGTGGTTCTGAAGGGCAGTCTATGGGTGGTCAAAGGAAATTCTGAAGTTGTTATACTTACAGATCCATGTTGTTGATGTGTGTGAAGGGCTTGAACAACTCTCACTTCGAAACCGTGCCAAAGTATGTAAAGTGTTTAAGTATAAGTTATAAGGTTGCGAGCGGACAGCAAAAGCAGCGGACAAACAAAGATGAAGAAGGGTGGAATATAATATTTTTGCCAAATGATAACACCTTCCACACTCATAACAAGTCCTAATGATATATACCCTCTGTAGCCATATGGCTGAGGGTATCAAAAACCTATTCGAATCCGCATTAAGAACATCTTTAGACAGCCCATTAGATTTTCCTATTAGATTTTCGGCCGACCTCCTTTTCGTCCTCTCCCACACCGGGTCCATATTTAAATACTTGTAACTCTCAGAAAATGGGAATGGATTCTCCGATTTGTTTAAACTTAGGCCCCGTCTGTCCATCCGTCTGCCTGTATGGCTGGTACGAACGATAACTCTGAAAGGAAGTATCGAATTTGGTCCAAACTTGATATATCGTAATATTATTATTAAACCTAAATCGAGTTCGGAAATGGGCAATTTCGTTCCACTGCTTCTGACCCCACAAAGGGCCGAAATGTTCTAAGAAAATATTTTACAGCACAGAAAGAGAACCGATAATCCAACATTGCAAATTCTAATATTTGCGCCAGTGCTACGTCAGGTGCGAAAATATCGGTCCACTACCCCACAAAGGGTCAAAATTTTGAATATTTACAACTTTAATAAAACGTGATTGTCCGATTGTCTTCAAATTTCACACATCCCAATATTTTTTATCAATCCAAGGTCTGGTGTTAAGATAGAATGTATCGGTCAACTCCTTCTGGTACCTCCCCCACAAAAGGTCAAAATTTTGAAGCAAAAAAATATATTTTCTGCACAGAGAGAGAATCGATAATCCAATTTTGCTCCAACTTTGCAAATCCTAATATCTGCATCAGCTCTAGGTCAGGTGCGAAAATGGACAATATTGGTCCACTCATCAAGTGATGTAAGAGTCCGATGGCCTTCAAATTACACACAACAGAATGTTTATTATTAACCCAAGGTGTGGTATGAAGATTCACTCCTTCTGGTACCTCCCACACAAAGGGTCAAAATTTCGAATATCCATGAAGCTCCTAAAACGCGAAGTTAACATCCGATTCCATTCAGACTTGGCCCTGCTCAATATTTCTATGAAAATAAAATCTGTTATAAAGATGGTAGATATCGGACCATTTCTTCTGGTAGCTCCCCCACAAAGGGTCAACATTTTGAATAACCAAAACGATCATAAAATCCGAAATATACATCCGGTTCTCTTCAAATTTCACACGTGCCATTATTTCTGCTGTAAATATGGGATTTATATGTCCATCCCATCTGGTACCTCTCACACAAAGAGTCAAAATTTTGAATATCCATGAAGCTCCCAAAACGAGAAATTAACATCCGATTCCATTCAAACTTGGCAATGATCAATATTTCTATGAACAAAAGATCTGTTATAAAGACGGTCATAAAATCCGAAATATGCATCCGGTTATCTTCAAATTTCACATATGCTATTATTTTTACTAACATAAGATCTGATGTGAATATGTGAATATTTCGAAAGAACGCGAAATTAACATCCGATTCCATTATGACTTGGCACAGCTCAATATTTCTTTGAACTCAAGATCTGTTATAAAGATGGTAGAGATTGGACCATTTCTTCTGGTGCCTTCCCCACAAAGGGTCAATATTTTGAATAACCAAAACGAACATAAAATCCGATGTCCGAAAAGTGTTTGTGCAGGTTCACGTCTTCGTGTAGTCCCATATAACGGGATCCTCCCGATATTCCATATTTTATTGATTTTAGCGACATAATTTAAATTTGGAATTGTCGGAATTGTCTCAAATTTGGTATTCGAAGTTCGTAATGAATACTACAGCCTATGACAGAAAATTAGCTGTATAGGTCCATGTTTTGGCATAGCCCCAAACAATAGTACCTCCCTATATTCGATGTTTTGATGATTTTGTTGATGCAGGTCCACGTGGTCTTATAGACGCTAATGCATTCGGTGTTTTTATGATTTTAACAGAATTTTTAAGGAATTTTTTATTTATATTTTTTTTTTTTTAAAAATTGCTAACTTCGTTCTTAAAGTTGTTTATATCAACATTTTGGGTTTCAAAGTTAAAGATTTTTGTCGGTAGCAAAAAAATTATTTAGATAATCTCACTACTGGTTCGGATTTAGTAATTTTTGTCATCGGCAGTAGTACCCATTATGAATTTTTGATACGAAATTTAAAAAAATTCCTGTGAACAATTTCCCTAATATCATCGAGACTTCAGCCCCCTCTACGAACTGCAAATACGAAGTTTGAAACAATTCCGTTGAATAATACCGCTAAAATCATTAAAATACCGAATTTAGGGAGGTTCAGTTATATGGGGGCTATACCAAAACGTGGACATATATAACTCATTTTCAATACCAAAAGTTCTGCAGACCAAACACACATCTGAGTAAAATGTTGTTAGCCTACTTCTATTGGTTTGGAAGCTAGATTAATTTCCACAGGCGAACAGACGGGTGGTGGAAATAGAATTTTATGCTCACCAAAAATATATATATATATACTTTTCAGGGTCTAAAATGTATATTTCTAGGTGTTACAAATGGAATGTCAAACTTAATATACCCTCTATACTATGATGGAGGGTAAAAAAATGTGTCATGTCGTTCTACTTTTTGCTAAAGTCTATTCATAAACCCCGTTTTTAAATTTCATATTTTTTATATTTCAGTTTTTTTTTTTGTCACCTTATAATTTAGAAACATTAACAGTAAAAAATTATTTATAGAGGTCCACATTTTGCGGTCTCCCATATATAAGGAGGCATTCTATAATAATTTTCTTCCTTATTTTTTCAGAAAACTGTTCGCGTCTTGAAATCTACAACGACTTCCAACACCACTGTGCCATAATATCTACAATCCCATTGCTCTTGTCCCACCACCATTAATATCCAATTCTTATCGCAATCTATCTCCTCATGGAGATACGGCTAAGAAGCATCTTCCTGATGATACTGATGCTGTGGAAAATGAATTTTGTTGAACACAGAGGTGAGTTTAAAGTTTGTCTAGCTTAGTTTACAAAAGTGACTTTTAATGGCTTTGGATAAAGTGGCTCCGTATTTGTTTTTTTTTTTTTTTTTTTTGCTCGGCAATAGAAAAATAAAACTCCATGCACTTCGGTGGCAGCGGTGGAGGTTGTGGCGACTGAACAGAGGTGGGCCAACTATTGCAACAAGACGACAACGAGGAATAATAATTCTCAAATGTTGTAACTCTTGCGTAAGTGAAGCAATGAAGTTTGCTCGGCCATAAAGTGTTGGGCACGCCATCCCCTACCACTACCCCTTTCCGAAGGTATCTACATGCACTTAGATAGATGGATAGTAACAGGGTTCGCCGTTGCAAGTTGTTGAAAAGTGTTTAACTTCTAAGTGATTTAACTCTCCGTTAAGATGGCGCTTTATGCCACTAAGTTGTCGACGACATAACTTTGAGGAGAGGATGCACACACACACGCACCCACGCACAGCAGAGGAAGTCACTTTGGAATTATTTAAAAGAATAACAAAAAAAAAAACTATTAATTAACATAATGAACAAACAATTCAGAATAATAATGAAAAGTAAGAAAACAAAGGAAGCTAAAGAGGAAATAAATTAGTTATGTACTAAGTTTTCGGGCATACCTTTAGGACGGAGCATTGCAGCATCGATAAGGATCAGGGAATTAACTGTGTAACAAAAAAAGAAATTTGTCGAAAAATTTGACTTTTAATAAATACGTTTTAAACATTATCCACTGTGGATTGAGGACCGCGCGTGGTTTACATTTTATTCTACAAATTTGGCAAGACAACATGTTCATAAAATGCTAAGTTTAGAAGAACACCTTTATTTACAAAGTCTTTAGAAAAAGACGCATTTTCTACATAACAACAACAAATTTGTAAAATGCCTTTTTTCGATATTTTACAAATTTGTTGATGTTATGGGGAAAATGCTTTTTATACCCTACACCACAAGGTGGTTAGGGTATTATGTCTTTGTGCATTTGTTTGTAACAGGCAGAAGGAAACGAGATAGACCCATAGTTCCTTTTGATGATCTGCATAGAATCACATTCTAAGTCGATTAATGCATGTCCGTCCGTCCGTCCGTCCGTCCGTCCGTCCGTCCGTCTGTCCATGTATTTTTGTAAACAAAGTACAGGTCGCATTTATTGCCCGATCCAGATGAAATTTTGCAAAGATCTTTTGTTTGGCCCAAGGACGAACCCTATTAAAATTGGGGATAATCGGTAAAAATTTAGATATAGCTCCCATATATATCTTCGTCCGATTTGCCTTTTATTGTGCACCAAACGTGTAATATCAGCCCGAATTGTATGGAATTTTGCATATACACCCAAATTAGGCCTGAAAATATGTGTGCCAAATTTGATCGAAATCGGTTCAGATATAGCTATAGCTCCCATATATATTTTTCATCCGATTTGTTATTTTTGTCCACCGCCGCCGTAATATATGCACTCTGTAACAACAATATTTGGGGAAATATATCAAATGCAGCTCAGAAATACCTTTGCTAAATTTTATCGAGATCGGTTCAGATTTGGATATAGTTCCCATATATAACTTCGTCCGATTTACCTTTTATTGTGCACCAAACGTCTAATATTTGTCCAAATGGGATGGAATTTGGCACTTACGACCGAATTGAGTCCAGAAGTTAGTATGTCAAATTTGGTGAAGATCGGTTTAGATATAGCTATAGCTTCCATATATATTATTCATCCGATTTGTTATATTTGTTACCCACAACCGTAATATGCCCTCCATAACAACGATATTCAGGGAAATATATCAAATACAGCTCAGAAATATCTTTACCAAATTTTATCGAGATCGGTTCAGATTTGGATATAGCTCCCATATATATCTTTATCCGATTTCCAATTAATTGTGCACCAAATGGGCAATACAATTCCGAATATAAAAGATACAAATGCTTCGGCATATTTAGTCCTTTGAACTTTTAATTATAATTATAATCATAGCGTGTATGATTGAATTCTCCCATAAAAACTTTTAATTGTTATGTGGAGCTCTACTTAATTAGCAAAGTGGTGTTGGGTATCATAAAGTCGGCCCCGCCCGACTTGAAGACTTTCCTTACTGGTTTTCTAATGACTTTGTAATAAAGGCGTTCTTTGTAAATAAAGGCGGTCCCAACTTTAAATAACATAATCGAATTTTCTTTGGATTCTGAGCCAGACGCCACCCAGTATCTCAATTTCACAGACCTCTTGGAATTTTACACACAGCTTGACTTTCCACCAAAGTCGGTTAGTAAATTCTTGAAGGGTTAACATTGTTCAAAAATGTTTTTTTAACAAGTGTTTTTTTTTTACTACATTGTTCAAAAATGTTTTTTTTTAACAAGTTTTTTTTTCTACCACCAATGTTAATGTAGCTTTACAAATGTGGGAGATAGGACAACTTAAATACTGATGTCAAAGTTTGATATAAACCTGCCATTCTTTGACAATAAATTTTAGCAACTATTATTTCAGAACATTTACCTTAACAAAAATATAAGGTAATTGAATTAGGCCAAGAATTAAGATAAGTAAAAAAGCTGTTAGTTCGGCCGATCCGAACTTTGTATACCCTCCAGCATTCGGTACAAATTTGGCAATTTTCAAAAAAAATAAAATCCGTTAAAAATCCTATTTATATCTTAAAAATAATGTAGCCGTATATTAGGGTCTATACGATGACATGGACCTGCATATTCAACTTTTGTCATAAGATATTACAATATTCAAATCCGAAATTGAAAAAAACTCTGTTTATAATGTAGCTAAAATCATCAAAATACCGAAGAGAGAGAGAGGTACCATGGGGGTTATAAGATTATATGGGGGCTATATATAAATATATATATATATATATATATATATATATATATATATATATATATATATATATATATATATATATATATATATATATATATATATATATATATATATATATATAGTTTTCACGTTTTCGTTTATCTTCCGTATAACGATACCTCCTGATATTCAGTATTTTGATAGTTTTACCCACATTTTTCTAGGTATTTGTCTAAAAATTGGTATTTGAAGTTTGGAATGGGTTCTAGCTCCGGTGGCAGAATTTTGAATATCAGGGCCACCTTGAAATTTGGTGTTTGTACTTCATAATGGTTTCCACATTGGTCCTAGTCATCTTAGTCACAATTACCTCGCATTAGATTACAATTGTTGTACTATAAAATTGTCTATATACGCTCCCGTTTTATTATGGCCCCCCATATAACGGTTCCAACCCATATTCTCCTACCGATCTTATGGAGTTTGTACTTTAAAGTGGAACACGTTTGAATCCAATTACTTTCGCATAAAAATCGTTTGTTCACCCAATGGTGGAAGGTATTAGAAGTTCGGCCCGGCCTTAACTTAAGGACTTTTTACTTGTTTTAAATCAATTTTTTTTCTGACCTGTTTTTTGAAAATACTTTTCATAGGGTATCTGAGCAATGAGCGTGATTTTTTTTAGAATATTAAAAAATGATAAAACCTATTGCCTTGGGATTTTATAACATTTTTCTAAGATTGCATGCATATTTTCGGAGGACTATCGAAGCCATCATCTCCCCTGGTATCAAGAACGTATAGAACGGACAACTCCTTCTGATAACTCCCCCACAATGCGTCAAAATTTTGAATATCATGAAGCTTATAAAAGGCGAAATGAGAATGCGATTATTTTCAAACGTGACACATCCTAATATTTCCACCAACACAAAAACTAGTATTGAGATGGGATACATTCGCCTACTCCTTCTGGTACCTATCCCCACAAAGGGTCCAAATTTTGAATAATTATAAATCTTATAAAATGTGAAATAATGGTTCGATTTTCTTCGACTTCCGTACATCTCAATCTAGTATGAACTTAAAATATATCGGTCCACTCCTTCCCGTACCTCCTACACAAAGGGGCCAACATTTTTAAATAACCACGAAACTCATAAAACGCGAAACGATCATCCGATTATTTTCAAACTCCGTACATCCCAATTTTTCTATCAACACTAGGTCTGGTGTGCTGATGGAATTTATTGAACTTCTTCTGGTACCTCCCCAAAACGGGAAAAATTTTTGAATAATTATGTATCTCATAAAATGCATTAATCATCCGATTCTCCTCAAATTTCACACATCCCTATATTTTCCTTAACACAAGATTGTTCTAAATATGGCCCACTACTTCTGGTACCTCCCCCACAAAGGATCAAGATGTTGAATAACAAAAAAACCATAAAAGAGAAATAAGCATCCGATACTCCACAAATTTCACGAATCTCAATATTTTTACTACAGACAGATATGGTGTGAAGATGGGATGTATCGGTTCACTCCTTCTGGTACCTCCCCCTAAACTTCGTAAATTCCAAAATTTATAATAGCTTCCTCTGGTACATCCCCCCACAAAGGGTAAAATGTTCCGTATTTATAGGCCTCAAAACTTGCAAACAATTTTCAAACTTGGTACATCCAACCAGAGATCTGATGTGAATATGGAATCTATCGGCCTATTCCTTCTAGTACCTCCCCTACAAAAGTTCAACATTAAATGATAAAATTGGAAATAAATGATCGATTTGCTTCAAATTTTGTAAATACCAATAATTTTATCAGATGAAATGGAATAATTCTGTCCGCCATCTACGGCACCTCAAGCAAATTTCAACATTTTACAAAAATTATCACATGTCTCACAAAATGTGAAGAAAAGAAGTAGTCTATGTAGCCCAAATCTGGGACGTGATAATATTTATATCAGACTTAGGTCAGGTATGAAATGGACATTGTTTGTCTACTCATTCGGAATCTCCCAATAAAAGCGTCAACAGTTTAAACAATCATAAGGCGAAGCTGAGGGTATACACCTGTCGGCAAAACCGGCTGATATTTTTTAACTTGCTTTTTTGGAAAATGCACCTACTGCCTTTAAAATACTCCAAAACCTAAGTTACAGTTTTAAACAACTTTTTACTTTTTACCCAAGTAACTAGAAGTAATATTAATGTCCGGCAAAAAGTTTCCTAGATCTATTTTAAATATTGGGAACTATGTCGTGATTTCATTAACTTCTTCGGGAGAGAGAGAGATAATTAAAGCGTTTTTATAATTCCCTGACATAAACAAGGTGAGATGAAAAAACTGCAACCAACTTCAGACTGTTGTCATTTCCAAGCCACTCCTCCGACAGCTGTTAAAATTATTCCAGAGAGAGCTCATTATATTGTTTAATTATTATTGTTGCTTCGCTTGGCCGAAAGTGGTGAACTGTGGAATTTGGTTTTCTCCGATGAGAAAACATTCGGTGTCCAGCAGTTTGTAAACAAACAAAGTGATCGGGTTTACTTGCCAAAGAGGTCAGCTGAAAATGTGCACCTTCGGTTGGTCACTAGATCATCCATCGAGCGCCGGCCATGGTGATTGTATGGGCCGCGATAACAGCCGATGGTCGCTCTCCATTCGTATTAACCAGTCATGGCACCATAATAAATTCCAAATTTTTTCGCGAAAATATTCTGGAGGGTGTATTAAAGCCTTGGGCACTCAGACATTTTGGCCGCAGACCTTAGACATTCCAATAGGGCTCCTCGCTTCATTTCCAGTGCACAATGGCCACCAAAATCTCCGGATACCAATCCGTTGGACTATTGTGTCTGGAGTATTTTGGAAAGCAAGGTTGGCACTATAATAAGTGTCGATCACCTCAAGCAAGCGCTTCGCCGGGAATGGGCCAAAATACCACAGACCAACATTCGGGCAGCGTGTGACGGTTTCATTGGCCGTTTAAAGGCCATAATTTGTGCCAAGGGTGACAAATTCGAACAAACCTAAACTTTTTTTTTAAAATTTCCCATGCTATTTCCGACATTTTTTGCTTTTATTCAATAAAATTTAAAAAAAATTTAAATATTATGGCGTTGGACTTTGTTGCCGTTTTTTATCTCACCCTGTATTTCGGTATATATTCTATGAAATAATAAATTATTTGCTGCCTTATCCGTACCGGCTCCTTCCCAATTGTGTTGATTTGTCGAAGAAGATTTAAATGCCGAAACATATTGTCATTGCGAAATCTGAAGTAATGTGGGGTATCATATCCCGCCCCGCTTTTTATTCATTCATTTCTTTAAAAAAAAACCATGTGACTCATTCCTCCACACATATTCCACCTTTTGCTCAACCTTTATAAAAAGTCACTATTTTTGTATTCCATTTAAAACTGCAAAGGCGATTGGGCATATCCACAATATAGTCGTTATAATGGACAATGAATGGGTCCACATAAAATTCATTCTAACCAATTTATTTGGAAAACATCCTATTATGCAATTTAATTTGCCATTTTTTTTGTTTTTTATTTTCCTTTTTTGTTGCTTCAATCAGCAATTGAATTCGTTGCCATTCATTCAGTTTTGGCCATAAAAGGTAAACAGAAAAATGGGAGATAATACCAAACAAAAACGGAACAGACACCAAAAACGTTGAAATAAAAAAAAAACAATTTCGAATCATTGAACCAAAAGCATCATCCGGAGAATTTGCAAAAAAAATTGTGCATTTCAATCGGACTGTTTTGTTTTTTATTTGCTGTTGTTTGTGTTCTTCCTTCAATGTTGTTATTGCCAAACCGCACAACAATTTATATCTGTCTATGCAGTCCATGCCATGGTCGAGTGCTTCCATTACAGTCGGCCTGATTCCCAATTTTGCTTTTGTTGTTTTTGCTTTTCTATGCCATTCCAATTCGACCACTTTGGACTGACTGACTGATTTTATTCTCAATTGTTGTTGATGTTGTTGTCATTGTTGTCCTGGCACTTTTGCATTGGCAAATAAACGCCTTTTATCACTAAACCATTTATTTGAATTTTTTAAATCGATTTTCCATGGCGATAAGCTTTAGCTTTCTCTAGGCCAGACGTCGGTCAGTGGCAGCGGCTGGCATGGGACATTACCGCTGTAACAGCCGCCAGCTCTGAGCGTGTTATACAATACGAGTTCTGCTCTTGTATTCTGTTTAATTTCCAATCAAATGCATTTAACCATGGTTACGTTTCCAAAAAATCAAAATAAATGGAAAGCCGATTTTGTTTTTTTGGCGTATTGTTCGGCTTAAAGTTATAAGAGTGAAGGATAATGAATGATGGCTACGATTCTATGACAATGGCCCATGTAAACAAGCATAAGTGACACATAGCGTTGTCATTTCATTTGATGGGATTGATAATAGCGATTAAAGAGGCAAAAGTACAAAGTGGAGATTTGAAACCGATTTTTTGAAGGACCACTGGAAAACATAAATTACCTTTAAACTACAATCGAAATAATTAAAAATATAATCTGATGTACTGTTAGAGATTTTTCTAAAAATTATTTAAAAGATTACACGCATATATGTGATTTTTTTTTTGAAAATATTTTTCTACGGACTATCAGAGGTCTACACTGAGATTTTTTAGGAAATTTTTCTCAGGGAATATCAGAGATATAATCGTTGATTCTTTAGAATATTTTCAAGGAAGATCAAGAGATATAAGCGTGAATTTGTTAAAGAATATTTTTCCAGGACAATCAGACCCATTGGCGTGGATTTTTTAAAGAATATTTTCCAGGACAATCAGACTCATTGGCGTGCATTTTTTAAAGAATATTTTTCCAGGACAATCAGACCCATTAGCGTGGATTTTATAAAGAATAATTTTCCAGGGCAATCAGACCCCTTGGCGTGGATTTTTTAAAGAGTATTTTTCTAGGACAATCAGACCCACTGGCGTGGATTTTTAAAGGAATATTTTTTTCAGGACAATCAGACCAATTGGCGCGGATTTTTTAAAGAATATTTTTCAGGACAATCAGAGCCATTGGCGTGGATTTTTTAAAAAATATTTTCCAGGACAATCAGACCCATTGGCGTGGATTTTTTAAAGAATATTTTTCCAGGAAAATCAGACTCATTAGTGTGGATTTTTTAAGGAATATTTTTCACGGACAATCAGACCCATTGGCGTGGATTTTTTAAAGAATATTTTTCCAGAACAATCTGACCCATTGGCGTGCATTTTTTAAAGAATATTTTTTCAGGACAATCAGACCCATTGGCGTGGATTTTTTAAAGAATATTTTTCCAGAACAATCAGACCCATTGGCGTGGATTTTTTAAAAAATATTTTCCAGGACAATCAGACCCATTGGCGTGCGTTTTTAAAGAATATTTTTCCAGGACAATCAGACCCATTAGCGTGGATTTTTTAAGGAATATTTTTGCAGGACAATCAGACTGTGGATTTTTAAAAAAAAAATATTTTAATCACCCTCAATGCCATATACAGGGTGAGATAAAAAAAAACTACAACAAAGTCAAACGCCATAATTTTTATTTTTTTTTTTTTTAATTTTATTGAATTATAGCAAAAAATGTCGGAAATAGCATCAAATTTTATAAAAAGTTTTTTTTATAAAAAGTTTAGATTTGGCCAACTTTGGCATGAATTATGACCCTCAAACGACCAATGAAACCGTCACACGCTGCCCGAATGTTGCTCTGCGATATTTTGGCCCATTCCCGGCAAAGCGCTTGCTTGGGGTGATCGACACTTTAGTATTTTTTAGTGCCAACCTTGATTTCCAAAATACTTCAAACACAATAGTCCAACGGATTGGTATCCGAAGATTTTGGTGGCCATTGTGCTCTGGAAATGAAGCGAGGAACCTCATTTTGTAATCGTTCTTGGGTGGCGCGTGCTGAGTCCTGTTGGAATGTCCAAGGTCGGCGGCCAAAATGTTTGCGTGCCCAAGGCTTTAATATACTCTCCATAATATTTTCGCTATAATATTCGGCATTTATTCCGACGAGCGGAGAACGACCATCGGCTGTTATGCCGGCCCACACCATTTTAAACGTAGACAAGAGCTTCAAAGACTAACCTCAGCTAAAGAAATTAAATTCCAAGAGCATCCGCAAATTGTTAACAGTCTAAATTTACACTTTACGGAACCGAAGTTGCCCATTTTCAGCTGTCCTATTTGGCAAGTTTTTTTACAAATTGCTGGACTTTGTTTGTTTACAACGACTGCTTTCTCATCGGAGAAAACTATATTCAGCAGTTCACCACTTTTGGCCATGCGAAGCAACTCTTTAGCTCTTTCGAGACTTTTTTTTTCTGTTGCGGTGTATGTTCTTGTACTTTTTGGAATTTCAATGGCTTTACTCCGAGCTCATTTTTCAATATTTACCGAATGTTAAGCTCACGAGCAATTTTGCCGCCACTGCGACGCGGGTTTCGATCAAGTCGCATATTTATTTTTCGAACCATTTCTGCTAATGTTGCTCTTTTCTTCTGTTTATCTTTGTGGGTACGAAACACAAACGATTTATTCACATTTAATTGCTGGAGTGCTCCAACGATAGCCACTTGTGGTTTTCCAGCCAAATATAAAGAAATCCCACTATCACGCTTGAATTCCATCACGACTAACTTTTCTTGAAAATTCTGACCAAAATGCTTTTGTACGCTTGTATAATGAGCTGTCACTGGAATAATTTTAACAGCTGCAGAACGAGTGGCTTAGAAATGACAGCAGTCTGAAGTTGGTTGCAGATTTTTCATCTCACCCTGTATGTGGATTTTTTGAAAATATTTTTTTCACTGGCTATTAGAGGTGTATACTGAGATTTTTAGGAAATTTTTCTTTTTAGGTTTTGTCAACCCCAAGTATTAACTTTGAAATAATTGCGTTGATGTGGGTAAAATTATGAAAATGCCGAATATAAGGAGGTGCTGATACAGGGTAACTTTACAATATAGGGTAGCTATACGAAAACTTGAACATTACAAACTCCATATACCGAATTTCCAACAATTTCGGTGAAAAGTTTTACGCAACTCATCAAAATGCCGAATAGAGGGATGTAAAGTTATGTGGGGATTATACCAAAACTTGAACGTATATAGTTCTATGTAAGGATTTTTCCTGCTCACAATTTCAGTTCAAAACTATGATATACTGATATATGGTGGCTATGCAAAATCATCGACCCATATGGTCCACATTCTAAATTTGTGAGGACCTAAACTAAATACATCTGAGTAATATTTTGTCAACCTACCTCATTCCATTCGCAACTTAAGTTATGCTACAGACGGACATGGTTAAATCGACTTAATATTTTATGCTGATCAAGAATATACAGACTTTGTGGATTTTGGTTCTAAAATGTTTATTTTGAGGAGTTACATACGGAATGAAAAATATAACCTCCATAATTTGATGGAGGTTTTAAAAACTGTATTACTTATCCAATTAGATTTCGAATTTATGAAAATATATAATTTGCCGCACACACACACATACACAGACAGTGACATTAATCCCCAATCGTTATTTGCATTCATATTTTTGTTTTAATTTTCCAATACATTGCATGCATTTAATGGCTCATTCATTTCAAAATTTCTCTCAGTCCCCACTATCTTTGCTCGAAAATGTTAAAAGCAAAGCAACCAAAAAATATTCGTGTGTGTGTGTGTGCTTGGAAACATTGGGGTTTCCATTGTGGAAATTGCCAGAGGAGACACTTGTTTTACGTGTGTACATGGGTGTGTGTGTGTGTGTTGTCTCTCTGGTATAACAACAGCAAGCAATAACCAACAACAACAACCGTTAATAGATGCCGAAAATGATGACGACGATGTTCAACTGCAACCCCATATCGACCGACAGACCGACCGACTAGCAGTGAAAACCACATCAACAAAATTTGACAACATTGACAATTATTTTGCACGAATTCATTTCGGAATAAGATTTTCGTTGCTGGCATTGCATTTAAGGAAAACACTAGCCAAAGCCAAATGTTGCCGTGGCAACCTCCTCAGCCAATGACGTTGTTTCCCCCCGGTACCCCCTGTTTTTGGTTCCTTTTGGCAAACGAGTTGGTTACAAATTTCGGCAATGTTTTGTTGCTTAAATAATGCCACGGAACACCCAAAAAGAGAATAGGTGGGGAACAAGTTGAATTTAAAATGGGTACTACAGGATTTCGTAGGCAATGGAGGTTGGGCAAAACAAGAGTACCCGGCAAGTGAATGAATGAAAAGAGAACAACTTAAGAATATTGTGTTTTAAAGATTGACAATATCTTCATGTACTCACATGTGTACAGCTGAAGAGCTTTAAAAGCCACAATTTCTTAATTGCTGAAGAATTTGAGGCTTTGGCATGGAATGTGTTAAAATATATATATATTAAACGAATTGAATTTAAGTAAAACCAGTAAGGAAAGCTCAAAAGTCGGGCGGGGCCGACTATATGATACCCTACACCACTATGCATATTTAGTAGAGCTCTCGTAAAAAGGTTTATACAGGGCATTTCAGAGCTCTATGAGATATTTGGTACAAAATCAAAATTTATCTAATTCTATCGTGCATTTTACGAACTATAGCTATCTCTGAACCGGGTTTCTCCAAATTTGACGTATTAGCTTCTAGACTGAATTCGGTCTTATGTACGAAAATTCAGGTGATTTGGGCTGATATTGACCATTTAGTGCACATTTAACGCTAAATCGGATGATGATATATATGGGAGCTATATCCAAATCTGAACCGATTTCGATAAACTTTAAAACAGCTATTCCTGTGCTCCATCTAATACCTGGTACCAAATATCACGGTTGTGGAGTGAATATTACGAATGTATGGGACTAAAACACTAAATCGGATGAAACATATATATGGTTGCTATATCTATATCTGAACCGATTTTCACTAAATTTGATATACTTTCTTCTAGGCTTAAGTTGGTCCGATGTACTAAAATTCAGTCCATTTGGACTTATATCGACCGTTTGGTGCACAATTAACCCGAAATCGGATGAAGATATATATGGGAGCTATATCCAAATCTGAACCGATTTCGATAAAATTACAAACAGCTATTTCTGGGCTGTATCTTATATCTGGTACCAAATATCATTCTTGTGGAGTGCATATTACGAATGTTAGAGGCTTAAACACCAAATCGGATAAAACATATATATGGGAGCTATAGCTGTTTCTGAACCGATTTTCTCCAAATTTGTTGTATTTGCTTTAAGGCTAATCTCGGTCACATGTGCCAAAATTCGGGCCATTTGGGCTGATATTGGCCATTTGGTGGTCAATTAACCCGAAATCGGATGAAGATATATATGGGAGCTATATCCAAATCTGAACCGATTTCGATAAAATTTAAAACAGCTATTTCTGTGCTCCATCTAATACCTGGTACCAAATATCACGGTTGTGGAGTGCATAGTAGGAATGTGAGGGACTTAAAGATCAAATCGGATGAAAGATATATATGGGAGCTATAGCTATATCTGAACCGATTTTCTCCAAATTTGATATACTTGCTTCTAGGCCGAACTCGGTTGGGTGTGCCAAAATTCAGGTAATTTGGACTTATAGTGGACATTTGGTGCTCATTTAACCCGAAATCGGATGAAGATATATATGGGAGCTATATCTAAATTTGATCCGATTCTCACCAATTTCAATAGGGTTCGTCCTTGGGCCAAAAAAATATTGTTTGGAAAATTTCATCTCAATCGGATAATAAATGCGACCTGCATTTTGTTCACAAGAATACATGGACAGATGGACGGACGGACGGACGGACGGACAGACGGACAGACGGACGGACATGCATAAATCGACTCAGAAAGTGATTCTATGAAGGTTCTCAAAAGTAACTATGGGTCTATCTCGTTTCCTTCTCCATGTTACAAACAAATGCACAAAGACATAATAACCTTACCACTATATGGTGTAGGGTATAAAAAGGAGCTAAGTTCGGCCGGGCCGAACTTTTAATACCCTCCACCATTTGGAAGGAACTTAAAAAATTTTAAAAAACTTTCGGAAAATACCACTAAAATGAAAACTGTTATATGGAGACTATATGAAGACATGGACCTTCTTAGGAAATTTTTTGTCATAGGCTTTAGTACCCATAACGAACTTCAAATACCAAAATTTGAAACAATTCTGGTGAATAATGTCACACAAATCAAAAAAATACCGAGTATCGGAAGCTACTGTTATATGGGGGCTATACGAAGACGTGGACCTGAATACAAAAATTTTTGTCAGAGGCTGTAGCACCCATTACGAACTTTAAATACGAAATTTGAAATAATTCCGGTAAATAATGTCGCTAAAATCATGAAAATACAGAATATCGGGTGGTACCGTTATATGGGGGATATACGAAGACATGGACCTTTATACGATTTTTTTTCCATAGGTTGTAGTAACCATTAAGATCTCCCAAATACGAAATTTGAAACGATTTCGGAGAATAATGTTGCTGAAATCATCAAAATTCCGAATATCGGGATGTATCGTTATATGGGGTCTATACGAAGACGTGGACCTGCACATACAATTTTCTATCATAGGCTGTAGTATCCATTACGAACTTCGAACACCAAATTTGAAAAAAAAGCGGAAAAGCGACTTGATCCGCGTCGCAGTGACCGAAAAATGGCTCGTGTGCTGAACATATCGCAATATTCCATTCGGCAAATATTGAAAAATGAAATCCAAAAAAGTGCAAGAACTTGCACCGCAACAGAAAGGAAATATTCCCAAAAGAGCTAAAGAGTTTCTTCGCTTGGCTGAAAGTGGTGAACTACCGAATTTGATTTTCTCCGATGAGAAAACATTCGTTGTTCAGCAGTTTGTAAACAAACAAATGATCGTGTTTACTTGCTGTGATTGTGTGGGCCGCCATAACAGCCGATGGTCGCTCTCCGCTCGTATTTATCGACCGTGGCATCAGAATAAGTTCCGATTGTTATCGCGAAAATATTCTGGAGGGTGTATTAAAGCCTTAGGCACGCAAACATTTTGGCCGCAGACCTTGGACATTCCAGCACGACTCAGCACCATCGCACTCAGCACGCGCCACCCAGGAATGGTTACAAAACCAGTAAAGAAAGTCCTAAAGTCGGGCGGGGCCGATTTTATGATACCCTACACCACTTTGCTAATTTAGTTGAGCTCCACTTAATAATTAAAAGTTTTTATGGGAGAATTCAATCATACACGCTATTATTATAATTATAATTTAAAATTCAAAGGACTAAATATGCCAAAGCATTTGTATCTTTTAAATTCGGACTTGTATTGCCCATTTGGTGCAAAATTAATTTGAAATCAGATAAAGATATATATGGGAGCTATATCCAAATCTGAACCGATCTCGATACAATTTGGCAACGATATTTTTGAGCTGTATTTGATATATTTCCCTGAATATCGTTGTTACGGAGTGCATATTACGGCTGTAGGTAACAAATACAACAAATCGGATGAACAATATATATTGGAGCTATAGCTTTATCTGACCCGATCTTCACCAAATTTGGCATACTACCTTCTAGACTAAATTCGGTCGTATGTGCCAAATTCCATCCCATTTGGGTTCCATCCCAAAGGTAAATCGGACGAAGTTATGTATAGGAGCTATATCCAAATCTGAACCGATCTCGATAAAATTTAGCAATGGTATTTCTGAGCTGCATTTGATATATTTCCCCAAATATTGTTGTTACAGAGTGCATATTACGGCTGCGGAGGACAAAAATAACAAATAGGATGAACAATATATATGTGGAGCTATAGCTATATCTGAACCGATTTCGATCAAATTTGGCATACTTATTTTCAGGCCTAATTTGGTTATATGTGCAAAATTTCATACTATTCGAGTTGATATTACACGTTTGGTGCACAATAAAAGGCAAATCGGACGAAGATATATATGGGAGCTATATCTAAATTTTTACCGATTATCTCCAATTTTAATAGGGTTCGTCCTTGGGCCAAACAAATGTTGTTTGCAAAGTTTCATCTCAATCGGATAATAAATGCATTTTTGTTCACAAGAATACATGGACAGACGGACGGACGGACAGACGGACTGACATGCATAAATCAACTCAGAAAGTGATTCTATGCAGATCATCAAAAGTAACTATGGGTCTATCTCGTTTCCTTTTGTCTGTTACAAACAAATGCACAAAGACATAATACCCTGACCACCTTGTGGTGTAGGGTATAATGAGGTTCCTCACTTCATTTCCAGCGCACAATGTCCACCAAAATCTCCGGACACCGTGTGACAGTTTCATTGGCCGCTTGGAGGCCATAATTCGTGCCAAAGATGACCAATTATAACAAATCTAAACTTGTTCTAAATTTGATGCTATTTCCGACATTTATTGCTTTCATTCAATAAAATTTAAAAAAAAATCAAAATTATGGCATTTGGCGTTTTTTTATCTCACCCTGTATGTATAAGAGAGTAGGGAAATAACAGACTGTCTGACTGATCTAGAATCAATTTGATACAGATTTTTGGCAAGAGTCGGTATTATGTTTTTGGGGCTCTCTTCATATACCATTGTGGAATATTAAGAATTTCAACACTGTTATTTGTATGTATTTTTTAACAATATGTCACCCTGCAAGACGTAGAGATCATCTAAAAATATTTATATCTTCCATATTGTTTTCAGCTATTATCTAGCAACCATTGGCTACTCCTCATCTGGCCTTTGCGCTCGGCATACGAATTCATTTACATGTTGACAGATGCCGTAGTTATTTGATGTTTTCATACCCTTCGATAGTTAACACTGACATTAATCGCTTCTGACATTTTCATTCAGGTTTTTTTTTTTTGTCAACCGCTGAATCCGAAACACATATATTCACATATGCATATGTATGTGTGTAACATCACAAACCTTGATATCATTCCATGCAAGTCTCTGTACATTTCACAAGTTTATTTCCCCATTTTTTGTCCCTTGACATTGTTTGGTTGAATGTATTATCCATTTCTTTCGTTTGTGAACTGTTATCCATCTTCCACGAAAAAAATAGAGTAGTTTTTCCTCGTTTTTTTTTTTTTTTTTTTTGTTTTTTGCAAAATACAATCAAGGTTTCGGCTGCAAACTTAAAGTTTTTTTCCCCTCCCTATCTGACAGTATTTGATAAACGTGACTGTCATCAAATCAAATGCCGAAGTAGAAAAAAACAGTCAGTTTGCCTTAACAGCCGTGATGAGGCTGTAGTAACACATGTCTGATGACCGTAGGGAATAACATTTTCATGTCTGCCAAGCCCAGGCCTGTCAAAATGTTTGCAGGTTTTTTTTCTTGTACATTGTGTGTGTGTTTTTTTAGTAATCCTTACAATTCTATGAAAGGTATATTAGATTTGGTGTTACATAGGCGGCATATTAAAAAGAAGTTTAAAAATAGACTTTTTATACCCTCCACCATAGAATGGAGAGTATATTAAATTTGTCATTCCGTTGGTAACACCTCGAAATCTACATCTTAGACCCCACAAAGTATATATATATTCTTGACCAGCATTGTCGCTATGTCGATTTAGCGATGTCCGTCCGTCTAACCGTCTGCCCGACTGTCCGCCTGTGGAAATCAGTCTAGCTTCCAAACGAAATGAAGTAGGTTGAAAAAATTTGACTCAAAAGTGTACTATGTCTGCAGGACTTTTGGTATTAAAAATGGGTCATGTAGGTCCACGTTTTTCTACAGCTCACATATAATGGTACCTACCTTTTTCCGAATTTTGATGATTTTAGCGACATGATTTGCACCAAATGTTTCAAATATGGTATAATAAGTTCGTAATGGATACTCCAGCCTATTACAGAAAATAGTGTGTGCAGGTCCACGCTTTCATATAGCACACATATAACGTCACAACCCCTCCCCCCACCCCCTATTTTCGGTACTTAGATGATTTTAGCGACATTATTCACCGGAATTGTTTCAAATTTGGTATTAAAAATTCGTAATGGATACTACAGCCTGTGACAGAAAATTGTCTATGCAGGTCCACGTCTTCGTATAGACCTCATATAACGGTACCTCCCGATATTCGATATTTTGATGATTTTAGCGACATTATTCAGCAGAATTGTTGCAAATTTGGTGTTTGAAGTCCTACAGCATAGGACAGAAAATTGTCTATGCAGGTCCACGTCTTCGTTTAGACCTCATATAACGGTACCTCCCGAAATTCGGGATTTTGATGATTTTAACGACATTATTCACCGGAATCGTTTCAAATTTAGTATTCGTAGTTCGTAATAGATACTACAGCCTAAGACAGAAAATTGTCTGTGCAGGTCCACGTCTTGGAATAGCCCCCATATATCGGTACCTCCCTGTATTCGGTATTTTGAAGATTTTGATGATGCAGGTCAATGTAGTCGAACAGACCCTACTATAACGGCTACATTCGGTATTTTTAAGATTTTAAAAGTATTTTCAAAGGGTTTAATTTTATTTATTTATTTATTTTTTTTTTTTGAAAATTGTCAAATTCGTTCCAAATGGTGGAGGGTATTCAAAGTTCGGCCCGACTGAACTTACAGCCTGCTTACTTGTTAATTCTATGGACGGATAATTGTAAAATCTTTAAAGTTGATATGGTAATCATTTCTTGGAAATTGGGTTAATGTAAAGTGGTGGTTTTGGAGAGGTGTACCAAGTGTAAGAGGGTGATGACAGGAAGCCGGTAATTTCAAATGTTGGTACTGGGATCCTTTTGCTTGTAGTTTTGTGATAAAAATTAGGTTTTGGTAAATTTGTATTGGGTGAACGGATAGGGCAGGAATCCTGAAATTTGAAATGGATGTCACTGTTGGTGTTTGTGGTTGAGAGAGAGAGGTATAATTGTACTAAGTTTGTTAATGAGGGGGATATAAAAGAGCTGAAATTCTGAAATTTGGTATTGGGATCGCTGTTCATGTGCTGTCTGGACATATGGAAGTGGTTTCTGAAATGTGTACTATAAAAGTACGAAAGTACTAAATTTGGTACTGGGTGAAGGGATAGCGCTAGAATCCTAAAATTTTGAAATTGAGGTCTCTGTTGGTATCTGGAACAAAGATATAGAGGTAGGGCTTAACTCTAGTTTAGTAAAAACTCTTAAATTTTTTGGAGTTGAGAATTTTTACCCGTGGTAGTTATTTTTACCCTGATTCGGCAAGGCAAGACGATCCGGGTCTAGTCTGGTTCTTGAATTCGGACTTTCTGGTCAAAAATCTGAGGTCCGGGGCCCATCCCCGCAAGAAAAAAAGTTTCCAGGAATCAGGGTAAAAATACCTACCACTGGTAAAAGTTACTAAGCTATAGTTCTTCCGGAGGTAGTTTTGGAAATGTACGAAAAGTATTAAATAGTACTAAATTTGGTATTTGGTAAGAAGATAGGACTGCAATCCTTAAATTTGATATAGATGTCACTTTTAGTGTCTGTATTTGAGAGAGGCGGTTTTAGAAATGCTTACTATGAATGTACGAAAAGTACTAAATAGCAACACATTGGGTACAATTTGTTACTGGGTAAACAAGTGGTACTTTAAATCTGAAATTTGGCATTAAATCCCCTGCTCATGTGTAGATTGGATATGTGGAGGTTGTTGTGGAAATGTGTACTGTGATTGTACGAAAAGTACTAAATGGTATTATAATTGGTATTAAGTGAATGTGCAGAACTGGAAGCCCGAAGTTTGATACTGAGATCTATGTTGGTATCTAGTGTTGAGGTTTGGTGGTGGTTTTGCAAGTTGTTTGAAAAATACTAAATGGTATTAATTTTGGAACACTGGATGGTGCGATGGACTTTGTTCTGGATATGCGTACTAAATGTTACTAAAATTTGGTATTTGGTGATGGGATAGAACTGAAATTATAAAATTTGATATTGGGGTTCCTATTAGTTCCTGGAGATTACATATGGAGACGTTGAAATAGTTTTGTGCAGAAAAATTACATCTGGGACCATTGTCCTGTGGTTTTATTAATATCTTCCTCAGTAAGCTTCAAAATGAAAGATTTTGAAGATTTCTTGGTGTAAAAGATAAATATTTTCCTATTATTCTTTTTGGAGAAAAAAAAAAAAACAGCTAAGTTCGGCCGGGCCCTCCACCATTTGGAAGGAACTTGAACAATTTAAAAAAAAAAAATCAGAAAACTACCACTTACAACAATCCCGTTGTATGGAAACTATACGAAGACGTGGGCCTGCTTACGAAATTTTTGGTCATAGACTGTAGTACTCATTACTAACTTAAAATACACACTTGGTTGCAATTCCTGTGAATAACGTCGCAAAAATCATGAAAATACCGAGTAACGGGAGGTACCGTCATATGGGGGCTATACGAAGACGTGGACCTGCATACAATACGAAATTTGAAAGGATTCCGGCATAAAATTTTGTTGAAATCATCAAAATGCCGACTATCGGGAGGTACCATTATGTGGGGGCTAAACAAACATTTTTGTCATAGTCTGTAGTACCCATTACGCACTTCAAATAAGAATAAGGTCTATTATGAATATTGCAAGGAGTTACAAACGGAATGATAAAGTGCATAGAATGGTGTAGGGTATAAAAAAATCTGATAATATATAAATTCTTGAAAGTCTGAAAATTTAGTACCCCGTTCGAAGTGGTCTCTTGTTCAAACAAGGTCTTCTATCTGTAGATGTTTTCTATTGAAAGGATTTCAAAATTCGTTTTTGCCGCCTTGAGCATAATTTTACGGTTTTTTTTTTACTTCAGAGTACTTCATTTCAATTTAAGAAAATGTTTACTTGGACATCAACCAATTGTAGTGACAATCTTGTCATGCCATTTATGTGTGTCTATGCCCGTGTGTGTGTGTTTGCAAGTAAGAAAGCATCGGCAATATTTTTTGCAAAGATATGCAATTTATTCGAACGAGTTAGCCTAAAGTTGTAACTCAGCAAAATAACTTACAGGAAATGTTTTTGGGGAAAGAAAAGCATAAGAAAAATAAAATGAAAAGGAAAAAGAAAAACAAGGATACCATCCCTGTATTGCAGCTAAACGAATAAACACACACGCACACACATATTTTACAAAGATTGTGACTGCAATAATTTTCTTTTAGGATTTAGGTTATTTTCTGTTTTTTCCAGCCTTCATTTCTTCCTAAACAGCCTTCAACGAACCGACGACGTAAATTGGAAAATCAAACAAAAGAGGAGGAATAGAATGAGCAGAGTTGAAGAAAAGAAAATAAATTCTTTGCAATACGTGTTTTGAATTTTAATGTCGGCTAAAATATTGCATTGCAAATATTTTAAGGGGGAGAGAGAGAGAGAGAGATAAATTTAAGTGTTGCGATGGATGAATTTGATAAATTCAATAAAATTTGATAAGTTGATTTCAGTGTAGAGTACAGTTACGCCGAAATTTCGTAAATTGAAGATATTTGAGCAGAAAATTTAGTGGGGAAGTAAATCATGAAATTGTAGATTTTACAAACTCCTCGTTAGATGAAAGCCTAAATAGATTGATGTACAATATAAAACATGCTTACTTTAACAAATCATCTGCTTGAATAGCTTACTTATTTTCAAGACAATATTGAATCTAAATTGTCATAAAACGCATAATTTTTATTACAAAAATCGTATTGAAAATAAAAATGAATAAAATAACCCCAATATTTAAGTTAAATGCTGTATTTCATTTTTTTCTTCTTATACCCTCCACCATGGTACGGAGGGTATATTAAGTTGGTCATTCCCTTGTAACACCTCGAAATATAAATTTTAGATCCCACAAAGTATTTATCTTTGCGCTATGAATGACATTCAATGTCATTTCCATATGCTGATTCAATTCTCCGTATGTGTTGAGACTTTTAAAATGGTTCCGCATTAAATCTTCATAAATGGAATTTTGAATAATGAAAAATTCAGGTATTTAAAGTCTGATATTTTTTTTGTCGGACAAACGTGGATTTTTTAAAGAACATTTTTTCAAGAATCCAAGAAACGTTGATTTTTTAAATAATATTTTTTAAGGACCAAAAGACCAAGAAAGGTGGATTTTTAAAAGAATATTTTTTCAACGACCATCAGTTGAAGATACGTGCATTTTTTTAATGAATATTTTTTCAAGGACCAAAAAACGTGGATTTTTTAAAGAATATTTTTTCAAAGACCAACAAACGTGGATTTTTTAAAGAATATTTTTTCAAAGACCAAAAAACGTGGATTTTTTATAGAATATTTTTTCAAAGACCAAAAAACGTGGATTTTTTAAAGAATATATTTTCAAGGACCATCAGTTGAAGAAATTGTGGATTTTTTAAAGAATATTTTTTCAGGGACCATCAGTTGAAGATACGTGAATTTTTTAAAGAATATTTTTTCAAGGACCATCAGTTGAAGATACGTGAATTTTTTAAAGAATATTTTTACAAAGATCAAAAAACGTGGATTTTTTAAAGAATATTTTTTTAAAGACCAAAAAACATGCATTTTTTAAATAATATTTTTTCAAAGACCAAAAGACCAAGAAACGTGGATTTTTGAAAGAATATTTTTTCAAGGACCATCAGTTGAAGAAACGTGGATTTTTTAAAGAATATTTTTTTAAGGACCATCAGTTGAAGAAACGTGGATTTTTTAAAGAATATTTTTTCAAGGACCATCAGTTGAAGAAACGTGGATTTTTTAAAGAATATTTTTTCAAGGACCATCAATTGAAGATGCTTGGATTTTTTAAAGAATATTTTTTCAAGGACCATCAGTTGCAGATACGTGGATCTTTTTAAAGAATATTTTTTCAAGGACCATCAGTTGAAGATGCTTGGATTTTTTAAAGAATATTTTTTCAAGGACCATCAGTTTAAGATACGTGGATTTTTTACAGAATATTTTTTCAAGGACCATCAGTTGAAAATGCTTGGATTTTTTAAAGAATATTTTTTCAAAGACCATCAGTTGAAGAAACGTGGATTTTTTAAAGAATATTTTTTCAAGGAACATCAGATGGTTTTTTTAAAGAATATTTTTTTAAGGGCCATCAGTTGAAGAAACGTGGATTTTTTAAAGAATATTTTTTCAAGGACCATCAGTTGAAGAAACGTGGATTTTTTAAGGAATATTTTTTTAAGGACCATCAGTTGAAGAAACGTGAATTTTTTAAAGAATATTTTTTCAAAGACCATCAGTTGAAGAAACGTGGATTTTTTAAGGAATATTTTTTTAAGGACCATCAGTTGAAGAAACGTGAATTTCTTAAAGAATATTTTTTCAAGGACCATCAGTTGAAGAAATGTGGATTTTTTGAAGAATGGTTTTTCAAGGGCCATCAGTTGAAGAAACGTGGATTTTTTAAATAATAGTTTTTCAAGGATCGTGGATTATTTAAAACATATTTTTTCAAGGACCATCAGTTGAAGATACGTGCATAGAATTCTATGTCGATTTAAAAATGTCAGTCCGTCTATCCGTCTGTGGAAATCACTCTAGCTTCCGAACGAAATGAGGTAAGTTGATACAAAATTTACTCAAATGTCTATTATATCTGCAGAACTTTTGGTATTGAAAATGGGCCATGTAGGCCCACGTTTTGTTATAGCCCCCATACAACGTTACCTCCCGATATTCGGTATTTTGATGATTTTTGCGACAATATTAATCGGAATTGTTTCCCATATAACGGTACCTCCCGATATTCGATATTTTGATAATTTTAGCGACATTATTCACCGGAATTGTTTTAAATTAAATATTCGAAGTTCGAAATGGATACTACAATCTAAGACAGAAAATTATCTATGCAGGTTCTGGTCTTCGTATAGCTCCGATTTAACGGTACCTCCCTATATACGGTATTTTGAAGATTTTAGCTACATTATTCACTGTTTATTTCAAGTTTCGAATTTGAATATGGTAACGGCTTATGACAAACATTCAAATCTCGGCCCGGCCGAACTTACAGCTTTTTTTACTTGTTAAGATAATACTCAATCAAAATTCTCGTAAAAATTAATAACCTTTATAAGAAAAAATCGTATAAAAAATAATAAATTAAGTTCAATGCTGTATTTCAGTTTTTTCTATTTTTAACTGGAATAATGACAAATAATAACAACGGGGGAAATTAATTAATTCTTAGTATTTTATTTAGTTTACTTTTTGCCTTTTGTCGAATTATGCCCACATGTGAAAAATGCTGCGCAAAAAAATAATTAATAGGTGTCAAACAATAGGTTTTTGTGTCATTTGATATCCTTGTCCTGATTGATTATTCAAGAAGCAGTCAGCCAGGTTATATGATTTAATTAAGTTTCTAAGGCAAAAAAGCGCACATCATGGTACATAGTAATATTATTATCAAACTTATATCGAGTTAGGAGATGGGCAATTCCTCCAGTATCTCCGCCACAAAAGATGGAAATTTAAAAAAAAAAAACAAGTAAAAAAGCTGTAAGTTTGGCCAGGCCGAACCTGAATACCCTACACCATTTTAAACGAATTTGGCAATTTTCAAAAAATAAAGACCGTTCAAAATGCGACGACGTGGACCTGCATAGGCAACTTTTATCATAATATTCAAATGCGAAACTTGAAAAAATCGGTGAATAATGTAGCTAAAATCATCAAAATACCGAATATAGGGAGGTATCATGATATGGGGGCCATACCAAAACGTGAACCTGCACAGACAATTTTCTGTCATAGGCTGTTGTATCCACGACGAGCTTCAAATACCAAATTTGAAACAATTCCGGTGTATAATGTCGCTAAAATCATCAAAATACCTTATATCGGAATGTACCGTTGTATGGGGGCTATACGAAGACCTGGACCTCCATAGACATTTTTCTGTCACAGACTGTAGTTCCTATTACGAACTCTAAATACGTAATTTGAAACAATTCCCGTAAATAATATTCCTAAAATCATCAAAATACCGAATATAAGGAGGTACCGTTGTATGAGGCCTATACAAAGACGTGGACATGCACAGATAATTTTCTGTCTTAGGCTGTAGTATTCATTACGAACTTCAAATACAAAATATGAAACAATTCCGGCAAATAATGTCGCTGAAAGCATCAGAATAACGCATATCGGAGGTACCGTTATATGGTGGCTATATGAAAACGTGGATCTATATGGCCCATTTATGAACTTAACCTGTCTACTGGCAAAATAAATATGTATGCAAATAGTATGGTGGAGGGCATAAAAATGTCTAAAAAGAGCTCTTGGAACGAATCTAAATTTTAAGGTGGGCTCTTCGCTGGGAAAAAAACGGGTACTTGCTAGTTCTACATATATCGTGAATTGTATAAGAATATTTTTAGAGAATTCCTGACCAAAAGAAAAGATTGACATGTCAATCGTAAGTCAGAAGTGATTCAAGAAATCCGTGACTTGGTTACACATCACAGCACTCCCAAAAAAAACCCTACATAATCACCCAATAATATTTGATCATAAACATATTTCGCAACTTTTTACTCTAATTATATGCCGAGTGCTAACAATTAAACACCAAAATATTTTCTAGTATTTCTTGCGAAAACATTAAAATGATGCTCTTCTTACGGGAGTTAAAAACTTCATTATTCCCGCAAAAGCCGCAATATATATATGAAACTAAATAATAAAAAAACAGCATTTCATACCAGAAAAATGGAAGGCTTTATATGTCCTCCCATTTTCTTCTATGCCAACATTAAATACTCGAGGCAAATGAGATGGCACTTTTATAGCTGCTACCGCTGCTGCTGCTCATTCCCTTATCTGAGGTTATGTAGTTTCCTAAAAAATACCACATTTGGATAAAGGCGACGAGAACTCACAGCTAAAATAATTTAATTAAAAAACTTTAGCAATTAAATGCAAACCGACTACCGCTGTTGCTCTTTTCGGGTTTTTTCATTTTTTTTTTGTAGAATTTACTTTTAAATTTGCATTGGGCATTCCGGAAGACTTTTATAAATGAAGGAATGTTGGATTTTTTGTTTTCTTGCTGGCTGAGAATGAATTCCAACCATTTTCGTGGTTGAGTGTGTGATATGTGGTGTAGATATGAACTTTTCACACTTAACTAAGGTACAAAAACACATACACACACACACACACAACAATTTAACAGTGATTACGTCGCGCTTGATTGCTGGCATAGAACATAATTATTTTAATTTTATACAATTTAAGGTTTGATAGAATCCAGTATATAGGAATTTTGATTTGAAATTGGGCGCCAAAAACATTCAAAGAGATGCTATTTGGGGTGGATGGGCTCAAGCACTGGTCATTCTCCTAATTTCAAATATTTTCTGAAAGCTGTGCGACTAAATCATCATCTAGCTTCCGAATGGAATGAAGTGGGATGTTTTGACTTGAATTTGAACGGATTTTGCTGTTAATTGCTACTTTGTTTTCCTAGTATGTAGGAAACATCCTTGTATAGAACTGTCCATATAGGTCCAAGATTTGGTATAGTCCCCATATAACTATACCTCCAGATATTCGTATTCTGACGACTTGTGCCACACTTTTCACCGGATTTGTGTAAAATTTGTTATTTGGAGCTTGTAGTGGGAACTACCTCCTCTGACAGAAAATTTCCTGTACAGATATTCGCCTTCTCATAGCCCGCATATAACAGTGCCTCCCCATATTCGGTATTTTGATGATTTTCAATGGAATTATTTAAAATTTGATATTTAGAGTTCTCTGGTATAAAATACGGCTATATGGGTCTACGTTTTCATATAGCTCCCATACAACGGTACGGTATTGTGATGATTTTAGAAAAAATTGTCAACATTATTATATCAAGCTTGATGTTTGGAGTAAAATACACCATTAAACCAGTAAAAAAACGTCTTAAAGTCGGGCGGGGCCGACTATATGATACCCTACACCACTTTGCTAATTTAGTAGAGCTCCACATAACAATTAAAAGTTTTTATGGGAGAATTCAATCATACACGCTATGATTATAATTATAATTTAAAGTTCAAAAGGCTAAATACACCGAAGCATTTGTATTTTTTTAAATTCGGACTTGTATTGCCCATTTGATCATCATGAATCATATAAAGATATATATGGGAGCTATATCCAAATCTGAACCGATCTCGATAAAATTTGGCGAAGATATTTCTGAGCTGTATTACATATATTTCCCTGAATGTCGTTGTTACGGAGTGCATATTACGGGTGTGATTAACAAATATAACAAATCGGATGAACAATATATATGGGAGCTATAGCTATATTCAAATATTTTAACCAAATTTGACATACTACCTTCTAGACTCAATTCGGTCGTAAGTGCCAAATTTCATCCCATTTGGGCAAATATTAGACGTTTGGTGCACAATAAAGTGTAAATCGGACGAAGTTATATATGGGAGTTATAGCTATATCTGAACCGATTTCGATCACATTTGTCATACTTATTTTCAGGCCAAATTTGGTTTTATGTGCGAAATTCCATTCTATTCGGGCTGATATTACACGTTTGGTGCACAATAAAAGGCAAATCGAACGAAGATATATATCGGAGCTATATCTAAATTTTGACCGATTATCTCCAATTCCAATAGGGTTCGTCCTTGGGCCAAACAAATGATTTGTGCCAAATGTCATCTGGAGGGCAATAAATGCGAAATGTACTTTGTTTACAAAAATACATGGACAGACGGACAGACGGACGGACGGAAGGACTGGCGTACTGTCCGACGGACGGACATGCATACATCGACTCAGAATGTGATTCTATGCAGATCATCAAAAGGAACTATGGGTCTATCTCGTTTCCTTTTGCCTGTTACAAACAAATGCACAAAGACATAATACCCTGACCACCCTGTGGTCATTTTTCAACGGAATTTTGTTTTGGAATTTTATAAGTTACTTCCGAGAGTACTCGGTCCAGTCGAACTATTCTGCTTTTTACTTGTTTTTCAACAATTACAACGTTTACATTGCAAGGTACCTACATTGAAAAGGAAAGTCCCCCCGGATTAAGATTCCTCGGAATACCTGTATTTTAGGTATATTGAGGATTCATCAATATTGCAGATAAAAATACGTGAAAATTTTCGATGGAAAATTAAATAAAGGGGGGATTTTTGGTCCTGTTATAAAATATGTTTAAAAACTACCTTTAACCGGGATCGTAGCAAGTCTAAATACTCTGCAAATTTATTTGTCATAAAATTCCACAATGGGTCCTACAAGACGTCAAGAGTATAAATCATGTCTAAAGGCCGGGAATTCATCTTCTATCTACATCTATAAAAGAGGAAAAGTTGGCATGTTTGATTGTTTGTTTGTAATTTTTGGACTCGAAAACCGCTAAACAGATTTTCCTGAAAATGTCCAAGTATACTACAACATCGCCTGAAAGTAACATAGGCCATATAAATTTTTGAAATTCCACTTAGACCTGGAGATATAGCATCATAATCGGAAGCAACTCCAAAACATTTAAATTTTACACGCACATATATATTGACCGATTACAAATACGGTCTCCAAATTTAGAATGTGTAGCGGAATTTGAAACAAAAATAAATTTGCCAAATTATATGAAAATCGGTTCAGATTTGGATATAGCTCTCATACATATTTTCGGCCGATTTCATGTACATGATGCATTAAACACGCTGTGTATTTGTGATTTCAATGAAATTTGGAGCGTGTGAGGGAATTTGAAACGAACATACATTTGCCAAATTATATTGAAATCGGTTCAGATTTGGATATAGCTCCCATATATATATCCGAACGATTTCATGTATTTGATGTACCGAACACATTTTATTTTTCCACTTTCAACGAAATCTGGAAATGAATTTGTAAAATTATATTTGTACTATTTTGTACTTTCTGTACAATTGTAGTAGACATTTTCAAATCCACCTCCGCATCTTAATCACTGACACCAACAGTGGTTTCTATATCAAGTTGCAGGATTTCAGCTCTCTTCCTTCACCCCACAACCTAATACAGTACCATTCAGTAATTATACCCTCAGCCATATGGCTACGGAGGGTATATACAAGTTGATACGGTCAAAACGTGCCTAGTCGAAATAACGGTTTTAGACCGTAGGTCTCTTTGGACAAAATCCGTTTCAGAACATTTGGAGTTGATCTAGCGATGTCCGTCCGTCTGTCTGTCTGGCTGGCTGGTGCGCACGATAACTCTCGAAGGGAGTACCCGATTTGGTTCAAACTTGGTACATCGCAATATTTTTTCCAAACTTAGATCGAGTTCGGAAATGGGCAATATAGGTAAACTCCTTCTGGTACCTCCCCGAAAAAAGGTCGAAATATTCCAAAAATATATTTTTGCACAGATAGAGAAACGATAGTCCGATTTTTGCTCCAACTTTGAAAATCCTAATATTTGCGTCAGTGCTAGGTCAGGTACGAAAATTGACAATATCGGTCCACTCCATCAAGTACCTCCCCCACAGATGGTCAAAATTTTGATTAATTACAACTCTCATAAAATTTAATGTAAAAGTCCTATTGTCTTCAAATTTCACACATCTCAATATTTATATTAACCTAAAGTCTGGTGCTAAGATTGAATATATCGGTCCACTCTTTCTGGTACTTCCCACAAACTAGGTCGAAATTTTCAAAAAAAAAAAAAAAAAAATCTGAACAGAAAGAGATGCAATAATCCGGGTTTGCTCCAACTTTGCAAATACTAATATATGCGTCAGTTCTAGGTAAGGTGCAAAAATGGATAATATCGGTTCACTCCATCAAGTACCTTCCCCACAAAAGGTAAAATTTTTGAATAATTATAAGTCTTATAAAATGTGATTTAAGAATCCGATTGCCTTAAAATTTCACACTTCCCAATATTTTCCAAGATCCAGTGTTAAGATGGAATATATCGGTTCACTCTGTCTGGTACCTCCCCCACAAAAGTTCGAAATAGAGATCGAACCATTTATTCTGGTACCTTCCCCACAAAGTTTCAAAGTTTTGAATAACCAAAACGTTTATAAAGTCCGAAATAAGCATCAGGTTCTCTTTATATTTCACTCATCCCATTATTTTCACTAACAAAAGATCCGTTGTGAAGATGGTATAAATCGGTCTACTTCTTCTGGTACCTCCCCCACAAAGTGCTCAAAATTTCGAATATCCTTGAATCTCATAAAAAGCGAAATTTACATTCGATTCCGTTCAAAACTTGCTACATCCTAATATTTCGATCAACTTAACACAGTCCAAACCTAGCACGTCGCAATATTTATATCATATTTATTTAGCTCCGATACGAAATCGCCATTATTTGCCCATTTCTACGGAACCTACTGCATAAGGGGTTAAGCATTTGAATAATCATAACTGGAGTCAAAATATTTTTAAATAATCGAACATTGGCTGAGGGTATGCATCTGTCGACAAAGCCGACCGATACTTTTTTACTTGTTTTCTCTGTCTCTTTACTGCCCTCTGTTTTTAGCGGTGTTACTTCAATCATTAAAAAATGAAAAAGAAAAAAGTCGACACTGCCGAAATTTTCTATATAGGCTAACTTAGGACAATCTAAGCAAATTTTCTGCAAAAATGTTGCCCTTTGCCACATTGTAAAATAATACTAAAGTCAGGACAGGTACAAAGTTTGGAGTTATGAGTTCACTTTATCTGATGCCTTGACCCTTCATTCTGCTTAATCGATATGCAGATATGCGTAGGTTGATCATACCCACAATATCAAGTTCTTCGAATTTGTATTGATAGACCGACAGTTTTAAGTGCGTTTTTTATACCATCCACCTTGGAAAGGAGGGTATATTAACTTTGTCATTCCGTTTTTAACATCCTTAAATATTCGTCTTAGACCCCATAAAGTATATATATTCATAATCAGCATAAACACATTATTTGACGTAGAGCGTCAAAATTTAGCAGAGCTATTTGCATTGTGTCTAGGATGGTTGGTATTGAAAATGAGACATATCGGTCCACGTTCTGGTATAGTCCCCATATAACGGTACCTCCAGATATTCGGTATTTTGATGATTTATGCCACATTTTTTCACGGATTTGTCTGGAAATTGGTAGTTGTATGTCATAACGGGTCCCTGAGCGTGTATAGGTCCACGTTGTGGTATAGCCCCCATATAAAGGTACCTCCCGATATTCGGTATTTTAGTTTTTTTTGCCACATTTTTTCACGGATTTGTCTAAAAATTGGTATTTGTGGGTCATAATGGTTTCCAGCTCCGGTGGCGAAACATTGCATGTAAGGGTCCATGTTTTGGTATAGCCCCCATATAACAGTACCTCCCGATATTCGGTATTTTTATGGTTTTTGACACATTTTTTCACTGATTTGTTTAAAAATTGGTATTTGTGGGTCATAATGGGTCCTAGTTTGTGTAGCGAAACATTGTAATTATAGGTCCACGTTTTGGTATAGCCCCCATATAACGGTACCTCCCGATATTCGGTAATTTGATGATTTTTGCCACATTTTTTGCCACATTGGTATTTGTTGGTCATAATGGGTTCCAGCTTCGGTGGCGAAACATTGCATGCATGGTAAATGATTTGATATAGCCCCCATATAACGGTGCATCTCGATATTCGGTATTTTGATGGTTTTTGCAACATTTTTTCACTGATTTATCTAAAAATTGGTATTTGTGGGTCCTAATGGGTCCTAGTTTGTGTAGCGAAACATTGTAATTATGGGTCCACGTTTTGGTGTAGCCCCCATATAACGGTACCTCCCGATATTCGGCATTTTAATGGTTTTTGCCACATTTCTTCTAATGTTTCTTTTACCCTAAGGTGGAGGGTATTAAAAGTTTGGCCCGGCCGAACTTAATGTTTTTTTTTACTTGTTTAATATTATACCTATATGTTTCTACAACTCACGCATGTTTGGGATGTTTTTCTTTTTTCAACGAAATATTCTCATTAAATTATTAATGATGATATTTTAGGAAAAAAAAAAAAGCAGCCACACATTTTTTTGAACACATTTTGTTCGCCGGAATACGCACATGAAAAACATGCTTTACTGGGATAACTTTTACAGGGTTTGGGGGAGCTTGTTATTGTGAATATGAAAGCTTCTATGTACTATATGGCTATCAACTGTCACTTACACTCCAACTACAATGCATTCTCAAACGTCAAGTGGAAAACAACAACAGCCAGCAGCAATAGCGCTCCACACAAACACACACAAACACTCACACACTGGCACATATGAAAAAGTACAGTAAACAATAGCTTATGAGTCTATAGAAATTTTTACTTAATTTAAACTGCAAATGACAATGGGGATTTACTTACTGTAAACCGACAGCAAAAAAACAAAGACAAAAAACAAAGTGTTGCTGAACAACAAATAAACCTACAAGGATAAAAAAATTACGAAAGCAACAACCACAACAGGAATAACAACAAAACAAAAACCAACGCACACAGTGACAACAATAAGCTAAGCTACATAAAACGTTACGTTCGAACCGAACTTTGAATACCCTCCATCATGAGTAAAATAAAACAATCCTAAAAATAAAAGTACCGGGATTCAATATTCGAATGTGGTCAATTTAATAACTGTATGCTATAACAATGCGTAAACATATAAGGACGAGGTTCTGCAACCGGGATTTTTATCTATTGCAAGATGTAAACACCAAACTTGAATCGATACCTTCGAAATATATATGGCCATAAATACCAAAATAACGAATATCGGTATCGTTATATGGCAAAATGTCCTGTCCTGAGATGTAGAAACCATTCCAAACTACAAATGACAAATTTATAACAAATCTGAACAAAAATGTAGATAAAATTATCCAAATACCGAATATCGAGAGAAACTTTGATATGGGGGCTTTACGAAAACCTGGAGCGAGATAATTTTTTTTTTTATCCCAATCATCCTAGGTACAATTCAAACTACTATGCAAAATTTAAAGCTCTTCGTCGAATTACAGGGTGAAATGAAAAAACGGAAACAAACTTCAGACTGCTGTCATTTCTAAGCCACTCGTCCGACAGCTGTTAAAATTATTCCAGTGACAGCTCATTATATTGTTTACAAGCGTACAAAAGCATTTTGGTGAGAATTTTCCAGAAATAAAATTATTCGTGATGGAATTCAAGCGTGATAGTGTGATTTCTTTATAATTGGCTGGAAAACCACAAGTGGCTATCGTTAGAGCACTCCAGAATTTAAATGTGAATAATTTTTTTTTGTCTCGTATCATCGCTCGTTACTGTGATACTGGTAGCGTAGCCCCAACGTCAAGGAAGTGGACGGAAGAAAACAGCAACATCAGCAGATATGGTTTGAAAAGTAAAGAAGCGACTCGATCGAAATCCAGCATCCCAGTGGCCGAAAAATAGCTCGTGAGCTGAATATATCGCAATATTCCATTCGGCAAATATTGAAAAATGAGCCATTCAAATTCCAAAAAAAAAGAACTTACACCGCAACAAAAATAAAATATACTCAAAAGAACTAAAGAGTGGCTTCGCTTGGCCGAAAGTGGTGAACTGCCGAATTTGGTTTTCTTCGTCTCCGATGAGAAAACATTCGTTGTCCAACAGTTTGCAACCAAACAAAACGATCGTGTTTACTTGCCAAAGAGGTCAACTGAAAATGTGCACCTTCGGTTGGCCACCAGAACTCAAGCACCGGCCATGGTGATTGTGTGGGCCGCCATAACAGCCGATGGTCGCTCTCCAGTCGTATTAATCGACCGTGGCATCATATTAAATGCCGAATATTATTGCGAAAATATTCGGAAGGTGTATTAACGCCTCGGACACGCACACATTTTGACCGCAGACCTTGGACATTCCAACAGGAATCAGCACACGCCACCTGAGAATGGTTACAAAGAGAGGTTCCTCGCTTCATTTCCTCGCACAATGGCCACCAAAATTTCCGGATACCAATCCGTTGGACTATTGTGTCTGTAGTATTTTAGAAAGCAAGGTTGGCACTAAAAAATACCAAAGTGTCGATCACCTCACGCAAGCACTTCGCCGGGAATGGGCCAAAATACCACAGAGCAACATTCGGGCAGCGTGTGACGGTTTCGTTGGCAATTCGAACAATTCTAAACTTATTCTAACATTTGATGCTATTTCCAACATTTTTGCTTTCATTCAATAACATAAAAAACCAGTAAAGAAAGTCTGAAAGTCGGACGGGGCGACTTTATGATACCCTACACCACTTTGCTAATTTAGTAGAGTTGTGCATTCATTCCATTCAATCATACCCGCTATGATTATTATTATAATTTAAAGTTCAAAGGACTAAATATCCCGAAGCATTTGTTTCTTTTAATTTCGGACTTGTATTGCCCATTGGTGCACAATTAATGTGAAATCGGTTAAAAATGTATATGGGAGCTATATCCAAATCGGAACCGATCTCGATAAAATTTGCCAAAGATATTTCTGAGCTGTATTTGATATATTTCCCTGAATATCGTTGTTACGGAGTGCATATTACGGTTGTGGGTAACAAATATGACAAATCGGATGAAGAGTATATATGGGAGCTATAGCTATATCTGAACCGATCTTCACCAAATTTGGCATACTAGCTTCTAGACTCAATTTCATCCAAATTGGGCAGATATTAGACGTTTAGTGCACAATAAAATGTAAATCGGACGAAGTTATATATGGGAACTATATCCAAATCTGAACCGATCTCGATAAAATTTAGCAAAAGTATTTCTGAGCTGCATTTGATATATTTCCCCAAATATTGTTGTTACAGAGTGCATATTACGGCTGCGGAGGACAAAAATAACAAATCGGATGAACAATATATATGGAGCTATAGCTATATCTGAACCGATTTCGATCAAATTTGGCATACTTATTTTCATGTCCAATCTGATCGTACGTGCAAAATTCCATGCTATTCGGACTTATATTACAGGTTTGGTGCACAATAAAAGCAAATCGGGCGAAGATATATATGGGAGCTATATCTAAATTTTAACCGATTATCTCCAATTTCAATAGGGTTCGTCGTTAGGCCAAACAAATGATTTTTGCAAAATTTCATCTGGATAGGGCAATAAATGCGAACTGTACTTTGTTTACAAAAAATACATGGACAGACGGACGGACATGCATAAATCGACTCAGAATGTGATTCTATGCAGATCATCAAAAGGAACTATGGGTCTATTTCGTTTCCTTTTGCCTGTTACAAACAAATGCACAATGACATAATACCCTGACCACCTTGTGGTGTTGGGTATAAAAAAGTAAAAAAACATTAAGTTCGGCCGGGCCGAACTTTTAGTACCCTCCACCTTATGATAAAGGAAACATTGGAACCCATTATACCAATTTTTTAACATATTCGTAGGAAATTGTGCCAGAAATCATCAAAATACCGTGTATCGGAAGGTACCGTTGAGAGCTATACAAAAAAGTTGACCTATACTTTCAATGTTTCGCCACCGGAGCTGGAACCCATTTTGACCTACAAAAACCAGTTTTTAGACAAATCCGTGAAAAAATGTGACAAAAACCATCAAAATACCGAATATCGGGAGGTACCGCTATATGGGGGTGATTTCAACAGAGAGACAAAACGACGGACGTCGTTAAATCGGCTTAGAATTTTATGCTGATTATGAATATACTTACTTTATGGGGCCTGCGACGAATATTTAGGGATGTTACAAATGGAATGACAAAGTTAATATACACTCCTTTCCAAGGTGGTGGGTATAACAATGTAAATATTATGGCGTTTGACTTTGTTGCAGTTTTTTTATCTCACCCTGTTAATGCAGCTTTGGAGGAATATGGAAGCCACCGAAGTAGTCATTTATCTATTTATACCCTCAACTTTGCGTTGTAATTATTCAAACTCTTGACCCTTTATGGTGACGGTTACGGACCATTATTGTTAATTTCGTATTTGATCAAAGCACAAATATATACCACAAGAAGTGGGCCATATTCACATATCATATCTCTAGTTGAGAGCGGTTTTAGAAATACCAAGTTCGAAGAGAATAGCTGATTTGTATGTTCCACAGGATATGAGAGATATAGTTACTGATATTGTAACTCTTTGTGGGGTAGGTAGCAGGGGTGAATCAATAACTTTCATATTCACAACAAATGTTACGTCAGTAGTGATATTGGAACGTGCGAAGATTATAATTCTTCACATGCTTATTTCGAGAGACACTGTGACCCTTTGTGGCGGAGGTATCGGAATGGGGTGGGTCGGTATCAGAGATGGTCCGTTTGTCATTTTTTTAGGTTTTCGACTGTCTTATCATAATGATGATAGTCTCCATGTGTTAATCTTCCAAATCTGACAATGTTACATCAGTGAGCTTAAAACTTGAGGCTGGATTTTTGTTCTATAAAAATATAAAATAATTATTTTTTCTTTATATTTTTTTTTCAAAACTTCACAGTTGTGTTTTCATTTCAGATTTTCATTGCTGATATGCTGTTTATGAAATGTATGGAACGATTTTTCAGATGATAAACATGTGATCATTAACAAATTAACAAAAGGTTGACAAATATTCAACAACTTTGTTATTTGTCTAGGTTTACGCATCATACATGCGTCGGAAAAGTATGTCATATACGTCGCAATTTTTGACACACCATCTATGGTCTATTTCCATATTTTTCATGCCAGATTTTGTGTAAATAAACATATGTGAAATGTGTGAAATGTTATTCAAAATGTTAACCCCTTTGTGGGTTAGGTACCAGAAGGTTGACCGATATATCTCATCTTCACAATAGATCTTGTTTTATCTAAAATTTTTGGGATGTGTGACATTCGAAAGGAATATTTATTCTCATTTTATGAGAAAAATAATTGTTCAAAATGTTGGCCCGTTTTAGGGAAGGTATCAGAAGGAGTGGTCCGAAATATTACATCTTCACAGCTGATCTTGTGTTGATAGAAATATTGGGAAATTTTTAATTTTTGTGGTACAGGTACCAGAAGTAGTGGACCGATATTGCCCATCTCCGAACTCGATCTAAGACTGATAATAATATTACGATGTACCAAGTTGGGATCAAATCATCCGATGTCATACATATCATCATCCGATTTAACATTTCTTGTACACTAAATGCGTAATATCAGCCCAAAATCCATGCATTTCAGGACATATGTCTGAATGCAATATAGGATCGGGGTCATGAATGATCATGAGCTGCATACTTTCACCAATTGGAGGAATGGGAAGGAGTTATATTAATTTTGTACATTACCTCCAGCGGCATTAAATATGAATTTGATTTATTGATCGAGTGCGTTTGAAAGTTTCGGATAATTGTGAAGTTTTTGGATACATTTTCTAAACAAATAGCCATTATTTTGAAGTTTCAGATTGAGAATTTAAGGTGACTGGTCTACGACACATTGTATGATTCGAGACATGGGAAATTACAGGACTGTCGTATAAATGCGATCATACTATTTCATACCACCAAGGTGGCGAGCTAGAAGTCTAGAAGTGACCATATTATTTCCTTTTCAAGGTGGCGAGCTAGAAGTCATACTTAAAAACTAAGAAATGTGATCAATGGGTCTCTCCATTTGCTACCAGGACAGTGACAATTCTCTCCTATCAATTTAAGACGTTTTTTGTGTTATACCAGAAATTTTTAAACCGTCGGTCTGTTGTCTCGGAATGCAAGTTTTGTTTGAACAATGGTTCTAAAGACACACAGACACACACGAAAGTTTGCAATTTGCATAGGGAAAATAAATAAACATGTGTATCATTCGGTTAAAATCTTCATCAAGTAAGATGCTACGAGTATATCTGTGAGTGAGATGGAATTAAGGGATTTAAGCAAATATAAATCTCTTCATAAACGGAGTTCTCTACACTTAGAGATGTTTCGAAACAAGATTGGGCACAACTCTATATCTATCATATTAAATTTGTCATTCTGTTTGCAATGCCTGAGAACCTATTATATTTATGTAGACTTGATCCTTATCTAGTTACATGGACGTTACGTTTATATAAATACTGTGCGTATGAGTGATGTGAATTATATGGTATTTAAAAATCACTCATACGTTAAGGAACTAATGTACTGAACTATGAACTAGATTTACACAAATCTAGGAAGAGAACATACAAATTTCAAAGATCTACACAAACACATTAATAGTAGGAAGGGTTCTTTGCCGATTTCGGCTTGCTCAAACCTTCTATATCCTCTACCATTAAAAACATAACAAAATTGGTTAAAATACCTAAAATTTAGGTTTACCGGTAGTGAGATAAAACACAACGTTGCCACCAATTCTGTCGGAAAATGTGGCAATGACCCTTTATACATTGATATTTAAAGGTCTAGAGTTATATAGAGAATATTCCAAACTCTGGACCTTCATGGGGATTTTTTTTTGCGAAAATATGTTTTAGCTTTTAAAATATTGAAATATCAACCACTTCTGGCAAAGTTAAAAAAGGGTCTTAAAATCACCCAAAATCTGGGTGATCACTAAAAGTGGCTTAAAAATGTGAGAATTTTTGTGTGAGGCAAATGTTCATTTTACGAGAAACTATTACATTCAATTCACCGGTACAGATAAATGAATATTTCGACAATCGACGTAGAATTTTATGCTGATCAAGAACATATACTATGTGGATGTTCAGAATGATTTTTGAATAATATACCCCATCTAATGTTGAAGTTCATAAAAAGTGTCATACCGTACTGAACCGATTTTTTAGGTACGCTGCAATGAACAAATATATTACATAGCCGATAACAGAGCTCTGTTAACGTAAACAGAGCTAAACGAAAATTGGTTTTCCTTTAACAATTATTATACTCTCCACCATGCTCTGGAGGGTATATTCCGTCATTCCATTTGTAATACCTCAAAATACTCATGTTAAATGGACCATGTCGGTCCACGTTTTCGAATAGCCTCCGTATAATGGTACCTCCTGATATTCGGCGTTTTTTACTCGAAGGCCCTAATGGGTACCACAGTCTATGACAATACCACGTCTTCGAATAGCCTACATATAACGGTACCTCCCCTTATTCGGTATTTTGATGATTTGATATATAACGGTTTCATTTAAAAGGTATTTCTCGACGGATATTTTTTTTTGACCGTCCGATCTTAAATGCTTTTTTACTGGTTCCTTTTTATACCCTACACCACATAGTGGTAAAGGTATTATGTCTTTGGGCATTTGTTTGTAACATGGAGAAGGAAACGAGATATACCAATAGTTACTTTTGAGAACCTTCATAGAATCACTTTCTGAGTCGATTTATGCATGTCAGTCTGTCTGTCCGTCCGTCCGTCCGTCCGTCTGTCCATGTATTCTTGTGAACAAAATGCAGGTCGCATTTATTATCCGATTGAGATGAAATTTTCCAAACAATATTTTTTTGGCCGAAGGACGAACCCTATTGAAATTGGTGAGAATCGGATCAAATTTAGATATAGCTCCCATATATATCTTCATCCGATTTCGGGTTAAATGTCCACCAAATGTCCACTATCAGTCCAAATTACCTGAATTTTGGCACACCCAACCGAGTTCGGCCTAGAAGCCAGTATATCAAATTTGGAGAAAATCGGTTCAGATATAGCTATAGCTCCCATATATATCTTTCATCCGATTTGATCTTCAAGTCCCTCACATTCCTACTATGTACTCCACAACCGTGATATTTGGTACCAGGTATTAGATGGAGCACAGAAATAGCTGTTTTAAATTTTATCGAAATCGGGTTAGATTTGGATATAGCTCCCATATATATCTTCATCCGATTTCGGGTTAATTGGCCACCAAATGGCCAATATCAGCCCAAATGGCCCGAATTTTGGCACATGTGACCGAGATTAGCCTTAAAGCAAATACAACAAATTTGGAGAAAATCGGTTCAGAAACAGCTATAGCTCCCATTTATATGTTTTATCCGATTTGGTGTTTAAGCCTCTCAAATTCGTAATATGCACTCCACAAGAATGATATTTGGTACCAGATATAAGATACAGCCCAGAAATAGCTGTTTGTAATTTTATCGAAACCGGTTCAGATTTGGATATAGCTCCCATATATATCTTCATCCGATTTCGGGTAATTGTGCACCAAATGGCCGATATAAGTCCAAATGGACTGAATTTTAGTACATCGGACCGATTTTAGTCTAGAAGCTAATACGTCAAATTTGGAGAAACCCGGTTCAGAGATAGCTATAGTTCGTAAAATGCACGATAGAATTAGATAGATTTTGATTTTGTACCAAATATCTCATAGAGCTCTGAAATGCCCTGTATAAACCTTTTTACGAGAGCTCTACTAAATATGCATAGTGGTGTGGGGTATCATATAGTCGGCCCCGCCCTGCTTTTGAGCTTTCCTTACTGGTTATATCCTACAACATGTCATTCCGTTTGAAACGTCTCAAAATTTTCGTCGTATGCCCCATTAAGTATATATAATGGTATTTCAAACTCACAACAGATAACAGACCTTAAAGTTGAAAAGTGTCTACGTACGTTCATGTACTAGTATAGCGCCCATTTAACTGGAGCGCCGATTTCAAAGTCTCTAACTGCATTCTCCAACCGATTTCACTGGCAAATGAAATTTAAAGGGCAACCCGTATTAAAATTAAAAAATCGCCTCAGCTCAACCGAAAGTTCTTCAATTATTTTTTGCTATAAAATAATAATAAAACACGTTATCTAGTCATTCCTATAACCCTTTACCCTTGCAGGGCAATTATACTGGCCCAGTAATGTCGAGTAGAGGAAAATGGGAAAAAAATCCGAATTATATGGTCATTTCTGGAAAAATGCTTTAAAAAGAATAATCGATTTTTTATGCGCCTCTCATACCCCAGATATATTAACTTTTTTTTCAAAAATATAACCGTTTATCGGTAAGGTGGCAGAAGGAGTGTATCTATCCACACCTCAATATATTATATGAGCGAAGTTTTAAAAAAACCTATTTTACTGGAAAAATTTAACATTTTATAGAAACTATTTCCCAAAGTTATTACTTTTTTTTTGGAGAGTAACGGGAAATACTATCCCGATATTGTCCACTTTCGAAACTGTAATTATCATCAGATACTCGCTTTACCTCCTTTAAAATACATTTTTACACACCCTTTACACATTCTTGTATCCTACACCACATTGTGCTAAGGGTAATATGCCTTTGTGCATTTGTTTGTAACATTACTTTTTATGATCTTCACAGAATGACTTTGTGCGTCGATTTATGCAGTCAGTCAGTCCGTCCATTTGTGAACAAAATGCAGGTCGCATTTATTATCCAATTGAAATTAAATTTTCCAAACAATATTTGTGTGGCCAAAGGACCAAAACTACTGAAATTGGTGAAAATCTATTTAAATTTAGATATTGCTCCATATATATCTTCAACCGATTTCGGGTTAATTGTGCACAAAATGGCAAATATCAGTCCAAATGACCTGAATTTTGGCAAATCCGACTGAATTCATCCTAGAAATAAGTACTTTAAATTTGGTGAAAATTGGTTCAGATATAGCTATAGCTCCCATATATTTTGTTCATCCGATTTGTTATTTTATCCTCCGCAGCCGTAACAGAGTTCATACACTCTGTTACAACAATATTTGGGTAATATATCAAATACAGCTAAGAAATACCTTTGCTTAATTTTATCGAGATCGGTTAAGATTTGGATATAGCTCCTATATATAATTTCGTCCGATTTACCTTTTATTGTGCACCAAACGTCTAATATTTGTCCAAATGGGAGGGAATTTGGCACATACGACCGAACTAATTCTAGAAGCTAGTATGTCAAATTTGGTGAAGATCGGTTCGGATATGGCTCCCATATATACTGTTCATCCGATTTGTTGTATTTGTTAACCACAGCCGTAATATATTATTCAATAACAACGTTATTCAGGGAATTATATCAAATACAGCTCAGAAATACCTTTGCCAAATTTTATCAAGATCGGTTTCGATTTGGATATAGCTCCCATATATATCTTTATCCGATTTCAAATTAATTGTGCACCAAATGGGCAATACAAGTCCGAATTTAAAAAATGCAAATGCTTCGGCATATTTAGTCCTTTGAACTTTAAATTATAATTATAATCATAGCGTGTACGATGGAATTCTCCCAGAAAAACTTTTAGTTGTTAAAGTCGGCCCCGCCCGACTTTAAGACTTTCTTTACTGGTTTTGCCATATAGCTGAATATAAATGGAGGAGGTGATGCTATATGGAAGAGATATGAAAACTTGGATATTGTTTTGTTGGCTTATTCGATTTTCATCTTAAGATACAGGATAACAAGTAAGCAAAGGCTACAGTCGAGCTGGGCCGACCGTTGAATACCCTACAACAGTATAATAAATCATACAGTTTATATAGGCGAGAAACTCGAAAGAATTCCACAAGATATTGTGACAAATAATTAAAGAAAAACATCAGGTTTCGTTCTCTAACTTTCGAAAAATAACTACTTAAACTAATTTGCTCATATCCAATTTATTGGTAGATGTTGCACTTAAATGGACTAGATCTGGAATCAATATTTCCCAAAGACCTATAATCTCTCAGAAGTGGCAAAAGATTAACATTTATTATTGGTTTTTGACTGAAACGCATCTATATGAGATACAGACATTTGACTATATTCTTCAATGAAATCAACGTTAACGAAATAGTCAGAAGTGCGTCTTTCCTGTATTTGTGTATTCTCCAAAAAGTCACTGGAATGGACATTTTCGTATTTTGTCTACAAAAGTTGGCAAATTATTTCACACATTGAATATTTTTGGATGGCCATCCAAAACTGCTTGGCTTTTGCAATTTCCGGTATCCCCCATTCAAATGTGCATGAGGATCGGGCGATAATTACGACCTGCCGACAATTTTGCAGTTTTTTGGTCCATTTCAACCCCTAAATATATGGCGATCATCTCCAAAAAGAGTAGGCTTCTATTCTGACCCTCATCTTATCCCCATGCAAAATTTTGTAAGGATCGGGCCATAAATGCGATCTGTATATGATATCTGATATCCCAACTAATTAGTTTTGTTAGCTGTAAAAATATTACCAAATGTTTAATTCAAAATGAAAATATGCCAAAATATGACAAAATTGAAAAAATATGAGAAAATTTTACAAAATCAATATTTTCATCTTTAGAGAGATGTTTTTATGCGATTTTTTTAGACGTTTTTTCTTTCCTGCCAAGAGGCCATTCTGAATTAATGAGAACTGTCGAAATCACTTCAGCCCGTTCTCGACATATAAGAGATCTTTCAAGCATATCTTCTTTGATAGACATATATATCGCACATATTTGCTATATATCCGATTGTTGGTTGTTATCATCAATGTAAAGATCAGAAGTAACCTTGTCATCACTTTATGATTTCGCCGGGATTTAAAATATTCACGGTTTAATGAAAAATTTTTAATTTTTTCAACACAAAAGATATGGTCTTTTTACCCGCCAATATTATCCGATGACCACCCAAATTGGTAGGCTTCTTCCCCTCCTAAACTCCAGCTACATCTATTCAGCCATCTATTCATATCTACCTTTATTCCCATTTATTTCAGACATTTCGGTTCGTTTCTCAGTGTAAGGACACTATCTGGAGGGAGGATAGGATGCGACAAAGAAGAAAAAGGAAAAATATACGTAAGTTGTGCTTGTGTTTGTGTTGTTACACAATTCTTTTGCCATTCAGTCTCCAAATCATGTCGGAAGCTTTGTAATGTCTGCTTGGCTTTATTGTTCTTTTGAATAGTTTTGCAAATGTTTTCAGAACAGAACCAAACAGAACAGAACGTGATGCTGAGGACTACCACAATAATTGTTGGGTGAGCCAGGGTGTGGTGACGTGAGGGCGGGGCGGGATGGAGATGTAGAATGGATGCACATCTCTATGGTCCACTTGGCCCGCCCATAGCAGACAAGGCAACTTTTAACTCTTTTGCTTTTTGGGGGATTTAATTGTTGTTCTTGTCGTTGTTGGTTTTTGGCCAACACTCGACAGCATCTCCTCTGTCAATTGCTACAATGGGTTCGCAAATGATAATTATACAACTGTTATGGATTTCACGCCAAAAACTTGAGTTAAAACTTTTAAATTGTTGTTGTGTTGCAAGTCGCAATGCTTCTATGTTCTTTTCCAGCTTCTCTCTCTCTCTCTCTCTCTCCTCTCTCTCTCTCTTCTCTAATGGTATTACATTGTAACACAAAGAGTGTGCATCATAGTATGGGATGGTGGATGTGCACACACACACACCTACACAGATAAAAGTATATGTGTACATATTTTGTGGGTGAGAACGAGCTAACAGTCTAGAGAACAATTAAGATTTATTTTGTTTTATTCATTTCTTAATTTGTCAAATTAAAGACAAGGGATACAAAAATGACTTCAATTTGCTAAAATAAAAAAATATAAAAACTAATGTGGCGGAATATGCACAGATTAGATGAGAAACTTTAAATAATAAAATATTAATTTTTTAATGATTAGGACTAGAATCTTGAATTATAGTAGCTGCACAAAATTTTACTAAAAGTAGGAGATGTTTTTTGGACATTTGCAATAGAAGGGTACAAGAACTGTGTTTTGTCCTAAAATTCAACAATTTCATAGCTTGACATTTCAAATTTCGCATTTAGCTCACTATTGATGAGGCACATTAGACAGGGTGTTCTTTTTTGCAATTCGTACTAAGTCTCTGAGACGTGATAATTTTGGAAAATGGCGAAATAAGCATTGCATCACCTAATACAGATCAAATTATGTAGGTGTGTAAAATTTTAAGAAAATTGGACTATGATACCTAATTTTTTAGGAATAATTTTACTTTTAATTATATAATTAATTATAATTTTAACTTTTTGTGTGGGAGGTACGAGAAGGAGTGGTCCGATTAATTTCATGGAATTTCGAACTTCAAATACCCAATTTAAAACATTTCCGGTGAATAATGTCGCTTAAACCACCAAAATACCGAAAAAAGAGTAAAAGTCTTAAAGTCGGGCAGGCCCACTTTATGAATCCCACCACCACTTTGCTGTTTAGTAGGTTCCACATTAAAAGCTTTTATGGGAGATTCAATCACACACGCTATGATTATAATTATAATTTAAAGTTCAAGGGACTAATATGCCGAAGCTTTGTATCTTTTAAATTCGGAATTGTATTGCCCATTTGGTGCACAATAATTTGAAATCGGATAAAGATATATATGGGAGCTAATTCCAAATCTGAACCGATCTCGATAAAATTTGGCAAAGATATAAGATAGCTTCTAGACTCAATTCGGTCGCAAGTGCCAGATTCCATCCCATTTGGACAAATATTAGACGTTTGGTGCACAGTAAAAAGTAAATCGGACGAAGTTATATGTGGGAGCTATATCCAAATCTGAACCGATCTCGATAAAATTTAGCAAATGTATTTCTGAGCTGTATTTCATATATTTCCCCAAATATTGTTGTTACAGAGTGCATATTACGGCTGCGGAGGACTAAATAACAAATCGGATGAACAAGATATATGGGAGCTATAGCTATATCTGAACCGATTTCGATCAAATTTGGCATACTTATTTTTTAGGCTTAATTTGGTTGTATGTCCATACAATTCTGTCTGATATTACACGTTTGGTGGACAATAAAAGGCAAATCGAACGAAGATATATCTGGGAGCTATATCTAAATTTTGACCGATTATCTCTAATTTCAATAGGGTTCGTCCTTGGGCCAAAAAAATGATTTGTGCAAAATTTCATCTGGATCAGGTAATAATTTCGGACTGTACTTTGTTTACAAAAATACATGGACAGACGGACGGACAAACGGACGGATGGACATGCATAAATCGACTCAGAATGTGATTCTATGCAGATCATCAAAAGGAACTATGGGTCTATATCGTTTCCTTTTGCCTGTTACAAACAAATACACAAAGACATAATACCCTGACCTCCTTGTGGTGTAGGGTATAAAAACACGAAGTTCTGCCGGGCCGAACTTTTAATACCCTCCACCATTTGGAACGAATTAGGAAATTTTCAAAAAAATAATATCCATTAAAAAATTCTGTTAAAATCTCAAAAATACCGATATCGGAAAGTGTCGATATAGGGGGGGATATACGATATTGTGGACCTATGTAGACAAATCTAAGTCAGGAGGTAAAGTACTCACAAAGAACTTCTTGGTTAGAATTTCAGACAATTCCGTTGACAAATGTGGCTTAAATCATCAAAATACCAAATATCGGGCCGTACCGTAATATGGGGGCTATGAGATATCGTTGACTTATATACAAAATTCTCTTTCAGGGGGTAAAGTACTCACAGAGTACTCCTTGTGTAGTATTTCAGACAATGCCATTGAAATATATGGCTAAAATCATCAAAGCACCGTTATGTGGGGGCTATACGATATCGTGGACCTATATAGATAATTGTCTTTCAGGGGGGTAAAGTGCCACAAGGAACTCCTTGTATGGAATTTCAGACAGTTTCATTAAAAATGTGGTTAAAATTATCAAAATACCGAATCTAGGGGTGGTACCGTTATATGGGGATATACGATATCGTGGACCTATATAGATAATTCTCTTCCAAGAGATAAAGTACTGACAACGAACTCCTTGTGTGGATTTTCATACCATTCCATTCGAAATGTGGCCAAAATCATCAAATACCGAATATCGGGGGGTACCGTTATATGATATCGTGGTCATTTCTAAGCCACTCGTCCGACAGCTGTTGAAATTACAAACAAAATGATCGTGTTTACTTGCCAAAGAGGTCAGCTGAAAATGTGCACCTTCATATTTCTTATTAAACGACCGTGGCAACAGAATAAATGCCGAATATTATCGCGAAAAAATTCTGGAGGGTGTATTAAAGCCTTGGGCAAGCAAAGATTTTCACCGCAGACCTTGGACATTCCAAAAGTACTCGGCACCATCGCACTCAGCATGCGCCACCCAACAATGGTTACAAATGAGGTTCCTCGCTTCATTTCCAGCGCACAAAATCTCCGAATACCAATCCGGTGAACTATTGTGTCTGGAGTATTTTGGAAATCAAGGTTGGCACTAAAAATACCAATGTATCGGTCAGCTCAAGCAAGCGCTTCGCCGGGAATAGGCCAAAATACCTCAGAGCAACATTCGGGCAGCGTTTGACGGTTTCATTTGCGGTTTGAAGGCCATAATTCGTGCCAAAAGTGACCGATTCGAACAAATCTAAACTTATTCTAAAATATGATGCTATTTCCGACATTTTTGCTTTCCTTCAATAAAATTAAAAAAGAGTTATTTTGGCTGTATCTAATAACTGGAGGGTATAAATATTTGATAATATTGCCAATTTTTTATTAAGACATTTTCAAGGTGATAACATGTGCCAATCTCGTTTATAGTTTAGTACACCAGTTCCTAAAAGTATGAATGATTTCATAAGTGTCATGTATTCCATATCACTCATACGCGCAGTCTTCATACAAACGACCGGAATCCCTGGAACTAGATAAGGAACTAGTTCCTTCCATTGAACTAGAATGGCACAACTCTAGTTACGAGTAGTCTTATACCGCAGAAAGAACTACTTCCGTCAAATTTAGTGGAAATCGAAAGGTTGGAGAGTTTAGCTGTGGGTATGGTATGGCTCCATCCTGTATGTGCCTGTAAATATCTCCCTTCCTTCTATTTACTTTCAATTTCATTTAAATTCACCCGTCTCCTTTTGATTGCAAAATAAAATTAAGAATTATTATTATTTAAATTGTGTATTGCAATTTTGTCACCATTTCATTTCTTATAATTAAACGACAGCGATATCCAATCGAGATTGAGTTGTGAACGTGATGTCAATTTGCATTGTTTTTAATTAGATTACTGTTCTCATCATACATTGTTGCGGGAGGACAACATAAATTTATCTCAATATCCAATGAACACACACACACGACCACTACACAATATCCACACGTAAGAACATACATATACATATAAAAATAAACACATGTGAATGTGTGTGTGTACATTCACATAATTGCATTGCAATAATAAATAACACCAGAAATCATAATTCTTGTCCATTTCGACTGAGAGATCAACAACTGTTGTTCGATTGTCATCGATGGCTTGCCGGCTGGCTCGATGGTTGGCTGGCTCGATGGTTGGCTGGCTAGCTGACTGGTTGGTTGGCTTGGATTGACACTGGGGATGCAGTCCCATGTTGCTGTCTCGATGGCAATCTTCGGAAAATCCACAATCAAGTCAATCCTGCAAATACATATGAATGGAATATAATTTATGTTTTAATTGATTTAAAACGTTGCATTGTTTTATCTTCTCCTATTTATTTCAATAAATCCTTCATCGAATTGAGAGAAAATGAAAGAAAGAAGAAATAAATAAAATAGATTCATATTTCATTTGCAATGGGATTGGTGTCAGTGATGTTGTTATGGAGGATGAAGTCTTGCCTAAGGAAAAATTCAAAAACAATAAATCTATAAATTAAACCATTATTGTAAAAAATCTATAAATGAAACGAAATAGTACATCGATTTGTCAGACGTCCAGAAACAAAAAACCTGGGGTGCTAAATGCGCCGAATTACCCATTTATAGGTAATGTGAAGAAACGAACCTATGTCTTACTAGGAAAATTGGGGAATATTTCTTATAACACAAAGCATCGGACTACGAAACTTATTTTTTTGAGTTCGGGACTAGACTTCAGCAAAAACAAGTAAAAAGCAGTAAGTTCGGCCGGGCGGAACTTTGAATACCCTCCACCATTTAGAACGAATTAGAAAATATTCAAAAAAATAAAATCCATTGAAATTCTGTTAAAATCTTTAAAATACCTAATTTCGGAAGGTCCCGATATATGGGGGGATACGCTATTGTGGACCTATATAGACAAATCTATGTCTGGGGGTAAAGTACTCACAAGGAACTCCTTGTGTGGATTTTCAGATAATCCATTGGGAAATATGGCTAAAATCATCAAAATTCCGAATATCGGGGGGTACCGTTATATGGGGGATATACGATATCGTTAACCTATATAGAGAACTCTATGTCAGGGGGTAAAGTGCTCACAAAGAACCCCTTGTATGGAATTTCAGACAATTCCGTTGAAAATGTGGGTAAAATCATCAAAATACCGAATATCAGAGGGTATCGTTATATAGGGGATATACGATATCGTGGACCTAGACAATTCCGTTTCAGGGGTTAAAGTGTTCACAAAGAACTCCGTGTATGGATTTTCAGACAATACGATTGGAAGATGTGGCTAAAATCATCAAAATACCGAATATCGCGGAGCTATACGTTATCGTTAACCTATATAGAGAATTCTCTGTCGGGGAGTAAAGTGCTCACAAAGAACCCCTTGTGTACAAACAACCCCTTGTGACCATTCCGTTGAAAAATATGGCTAAAATCATCAAAATACCGAATATCGGGGTACCGTTATATAAGGGCTATACGATATCGTGGACCTGTATAGATAATTCTCTGTCGAGGTATAAAGTACCAACAAGGAACTTCTGTGTGGATTTTCAGACAATTCCGTTGAAAAATGTGGGTAAAATCATCAAAATGCCGAATATAGGGGGGTACAGTTATATGGGGGATATACGATATCGTGGACCTGTATAGACAATTCTCTCTCAGGGGGTGAAGTACTCACAAGGACCTACTTGTGTGGATTTTAAGACAATTCCATTGAAAAGTGTGGCTAACATCATCAAAATACCGAATATCGGCGGGTACAGTTAGATGGGGGATATACGATATCGTGGACGATATAACCCATCTTGGAACTGACCTGCCTGCAGACAAAAGAGAGATCTGTGCAAAATTTTAGCTTCCTATCTTAATTCGTTTAGACGTAGCGTGATTACAATAGACGGGCAGACGGGAACGGACAAGGCTAACATCGTCTTAGAATTTTACGCTGATCAAGAATATATATACTTTGTTGGGTCTTAAATTGATATTTCGATGACTTACAAACGGAATGACGAACTTAATATACACTCCATACTTTTTTTGGTGGAGGGTATAAAAAGTTTATAATAATGCTTATCATAATAATAATAATAATAAATAATAATAATAATAATAATACTAATAATAATAAATCATAATAATAATAATAATAATACTAATATAATAATAATAATAATAATAATAATAATAATATAATAATAATAAATAATACTAATAATCATACTAATAATAATAATAATAATAATATAATAATAATAATAATAATAAATAATAATAATAATAATAATAATAATAATAATAATAATAATAATAATAATAATAATAATAATAATAATAATAATAATAATAATAATAATAATAATAATAATAATAATAATAATAATAATAATAATAATCATAATAATAATAATAATAATAATAATAATAATAATAATAATAATAATAAATAATAATAATATAATAATAATATAATAATAATAATAATAATAATAATAATAATAATAATAATAATAATAATAATAATACTAATAATAATAATAATAATAATAATAATATAATAATAATAATAATAATATATAATAATAATAATAATAATATAATAATAATAATAATAATAATAATAATAATAATAATATATAATAATAATAATATAATAATAATAATAATAATATAATAATAATAATAATAAAACCGTAAGTTTGGCCGGGCAGCACTTTGAATACCCTCCACCATTTGCTTCAAATTTGGCCATTTTCAAAAAATTTAAATACATTAAACATTTTGTTACAATCTTAAAAATACCGAATGTAGCTGTATATTAGGGTCTATATGACGACGTGGACCTACATACGCAACTTTTGTCATAAGCCTGGACAGACAATTTTCTGGTATAGGCTGTAATATTCATTCCGAATTTCAAATACTAAATTTAAAAGTTTAAAAGTTCCAGTAAATAATGTCGCTAAAATCATCAAAATACCGAATATCGGGTGGTACCCTTATACAGGCTGTAGCATCCATTGCGAACTTCAAATACCCAATTTGAAACATGTTCGGTGAATAATGTCACTAAAATCATCAAAATACCGAATATCGGGAGGTACTATTATATGGGGTCTATACGAAGACGTGGACCTAAACTGACAATTTTTTGGCATAGGCTGTAGCATCCATTTCGAACTTCAAATATCCAATTTGAAACATTTCCATACTCTGGTGGAGGGTATAAAAATTGACAGACTGAACAAATTGTGCATTTTGAGTACTAAAATGGCCAAACGCGAACGTGTGGAACGAAACGAAAATTCTAATGTCGACTTTTCGACTGACGACTGACAAAACCAATTGGTAAGCTACAGTGCTTCTGGTTTTAGCAGAATCGTAAGATTTTGGCCGGATTTTAGGTATGAATTTCTAGTAGGCTGAAAAACTTCTTACAAGTTTCATATATTCAGGTCCACGGTTTAGTATGGTTTGCCTTATGAACCAAATACGAACTTTTAAATGTAAATATATATTAAACATTTAAATAAGTTCGTAAACATATTTCATTAAATATGAATGAAAAATCATTAAAAAAGATTGAAGAAAAAACCCATTTGTTTGCGTAGCAAATATTTATATTAAATAGCATAAGAGAAACTACATTTTTCTCCTCGCATCCACAACCATATTAAATACAAAATATATATAAATATTGCAAAGATTGCACAAGAAGACATACGCTACGAAAAATGCAGTTGGCAACAACAAAAAATCAAATAGTTTTATTCTTGAAACTGTTGAAAATTGTGCAAAAACTTTTCTTTTTATTTGAACATTGTTGAATTTCTTTTATTTATATACACATATATATATATATATCAGAAACTATGGTGGCCTCTTGTATGTCCTCGGTATATTTCCTTCACTCCGATGATGGAGCAACTTTTGCCAAACATGGTGGTATGCACTCTGTGGTAAAATCTCGAGAAAAACTTACTACGCTGAAGCACAACGAAGAGGAAAAAATTGCGAATTTCATATTTTAAACTAAATAAATTTTTATTGCCCCATCGATTTGAAGTTTCTGCTTAATTGAATTTTATTGGTTGGGTTTTGAATATTTTCTAAATTTACTCTAACAACCATTTGATTGCGAAAATTGTTAAATATGTGATTGTGCATTTCTAATGGGAATTTTAGATTTAGTTTAGTAGTATTGCAGATGAGATTTTCATAATTTTGAGATAATAATATTTAAAATGTCATTATTATGCTGGATTTTTATTCGTTTTATATTTGAAATCTAAATTTTTAGTCGAAGACGAGAAGCCAGATTTTTAAGACATCGAAAAATTTTTACATTTGTAATTTCGTGTTCTCCATAGGTATGTTTTCTGTTTACCAAAATGTTGAATACAGGTCATATATATGGTTAATGCCTCATTCTCCTCCCGGTAAAATATTTCTCAGTGTAACCAAATATGTGGTACTAGAAAGTGTCCGCTACTCCTTCGGCGAAAATTCTTTCTTAAAATTTTAGTACTCAAATGCACAATTTATTCAGTTTGACCCATTTTTGTTTATCAAAACTTTATACATCGTACTAAATTTTCTGACTTCGAATGTTTTCTGTCACAGGCTGTAGCTTCCGTGACGAACTTCAAATACGACATATCAACCAATTTCGGTGAGTATTGTACCTAAAAACTTCAACATACCGAATATAGGGAGGTACCGTTATATGGGGGCTATACGAAGACGTGGACTTGCACAAACAATATTCTGTCTCAGGCTGCAGTATCCATTACGAACTTCAAATACCTAATTTGAAATAATTCCGGCGAATAATGTTGCTAAAATCATCGAATCATATCGAATCATATCGAATATAGGGAGGTACAGTTATTTGGGGGTTATACGAAGACGTGGTCCTGCATTGACAATTTTCTGCCTTAGTCTGTATTATCCATTTCGAACTTCAAACACCAAATTTTAAACAATACCGTTAAATTATGTTGCTAAAGTCATTAAAATACCGAATATAGGGAGGTACAGTTATTTGGGGGTTATACGAAGACGTGGACCTGCATTGACAATTTTCTGTCTTAAGCTGTAGTATCCATTACGAACTTCAAATACCTAATTTGAAATAATTTCGGTGAAAAATGTTGCTAAAATCATCAAAATACCGAATATAGGGAGGTACAGTTATTTGGGGATTATACGAAGACGTGGACCTGCACAGACAATTTTCTGTCTTAGGCTGCAGTATCCATTACGAACTTCAAGTACCTAATTTAAAATAATTCCGGTGAATAATGTCGCTAAAATCATTAAAATACCGAATATCGGGAGGTACCTTTATATGGGGGCTATATGAAATCGTGGACCTACATGGTCCATTTACCAACAAATTTTCGTCTTCTATCTCAATTCGTTCGAAAGATAGTGTGATTGTAGCAGACAGACAGACGGACATGGCTAGTTTTACGCTGATCGAGAAAATATATACTTTGTTGGGTCTAAGATCATTATTTCGATGAGTTACAAACGGAATGACAAAATGATTATACCCTTCATAGTATGGTGGAGGGTATGAAAATAATAATAATATCTCACCCCTATATACCAACATTGATCCACATGCTAAATTTTAAGATTCTAGCTGCAACAGTTTTGCCTGGGTGTTGAGGAATTTTTTTCAAAATACATGTTTTGAAATAGATGCAGTACTTACTATAATAGCTGTAACTCACAAACTTATGCACATACGTACGTTGGTAATGACGTCACCTTTCACATGAAGTATACCGAAACAAAATCGGTTCACGCATTCCGAAGAACATCAATTACTAACAGAATGCAAATTATTATACCCTTCAAAACGATGTTTTGGGAGAATTAAACATTTTGGTTGGATCGAAAACGTTTGTAAAATCCCTAAAAATTGGTGCTAGTCCCAACGATGTTTTACATCGATCTTCCCATCATCTGAGTTCATCCAGCCGCCTGACCATGTTAATATGAAATCACGAAATGCAGCATTGAATTTTATTTTGGGTTAGAATATAAGTCAGTTGCTGGGAGACATGGTTGCCAAATGGACCAAAAATTGATTTTGTTTGCTGATTATAGACCAATTGAAGCGTATTTGTGCATGTGGTTAGAGTTTAGGACAAAGCAAAAGCCTACAATTCTGGGTGGTTATGAAAAATGTCAACATTTCCATTCAATCGCGAACATTTTGATATAAATAGTGGTTGAGGATTTCGTTTATTCCAGTCCAAAAGGTTGTGGGCCTCGAAGGCTTCAGTCGCCTTTGGCAAATCAAACATAGAGAGCAAAATTTATTTGATATGGGAGCTATATCGAAATCCGAAACCTGCTAGCCAAGAAATCACCATAAATTTGAATGAGATCGGACCAAATATGTGTGAGTTATACGTAAATTGTTGAAACATATATATGGGGGGGGCTATGTTTGCACCAATATGGATACAGAAAGTGTGGATTTTTTTTTTTTCGAATAATTCTTGAACGAATTTCTCATAAATTTAAGTTTTTTTATGGTACAAGATTATATCCATAAATTGAAATAAAAGGAACTAGACTTGTACAGGGTTGCCCATATTCGACGGACCCATCTGGCAACCCCACGCGAGCGCTCTGAAATAGTTGAAATTTACATTCAACAGAAGAAGTCAATTGTGAAAACTCAACGTGCTTTTAAAATATTAAAAAATGTGAAAAATTTTTTTTTGAAATTTTCGACTGGTAAGGCTCTTTCTAATCCGAAGAGGCCATTAAAAATTCGACCAAGGCGATCGGCCGAGAATATCGCTGTCGTACGAGCCAGTGTTGAGAGGTCCCCAAGATCATCCCAAAAACGCCGTTCTCAGCAGTTGGGCATGGCTCGGTCCACTTTACAGCGGATTATTCGCATTGATTTGCATTTGTTCCCGTACAAAATTCAATTGACGCAAAGAATGTTGCCTGCGGACAAGCCTCGTCGATTGGAATGGGCCCAAAGAGTCATCGAAATGGCCGAAGATGACGAGCAATTTTGGAACAAAATTATCATGTCCGATGAAGCCCATTTCACATTGAATGGGACCGTAAATAAGCAAAATTGCCGTTTTTACGCCACTGAAAATCTTCAGGAGATTCAAGAAGTGCCTCTTCATGACGAAAAAGTCACAGTTTGGTGCGGCGTTAGTGCGAAAACGGTCATTGGGCCGTTTTTTTTTTTTTCCAAAATGAAAATGGCCATGCTCTTACCATCAATCAGGAGCGTATCGCGACATGATGACCAATTTTGTGATGCCAATTATTCGTCGAAAGCGTATGAGGCAGTTCTGGTTTCAACAGGACGGTTGATTTGAACTGGCCACCGCGTTCGCCCGACTTGACGCCGCCTGACTTCTTCTTGTGGGGATATTTGAAGTCAAAGGTTTACGGCAAAAACCATGGAAAACGCAGCAAAAAGGGCACAATACGTCATCAACGCCAGAGGCGGCCATTTGAGAGATATCATATTCAAAAATTGATGTAAACAAATCTACTTGGAACAAATTAAATGATTAACATTGCCAACCGCCAAATTTTTATTTTTTTTTTTCTTTGATTTAAAAAAAAAAAAAACATGGGTCCGTCGAATATGGGCAACCCTGTAGAAAAATCCGAAAATCCATCTTCTCTCAATCCGAAAACAGTTTTCCAAATTTTTGCCTCTTTAATGGAAATTCCACTGAAAATCGTATATCACATCACAATAAAATTCATTAATTTTGAATACCTTTATTACCCGAAAATTTGCGCCCTCTCGCCCTCCCTTTAAAAGGCGCAACCTCTTCCATGCCTAACTGCATTGCAAAATGAAATTTTATTAAAATTTACATTGCACTTTGTTCTATTTATGACGTACAAATAACCAAATGTTTACATTTAATTAAAAAATCATTCAAAAACTGTTTATGTTGTTTGTTTTGTTGTCGCGACACGCTCTTTTGGCTAGCGGGATGGACGGACAGACAGGCGACCTGTATAGATAAATTTTCCATGTAAATATCATGTCGTGCAACCACAAAGATATGAATGACTTGGTTGAATTGAATCGAACCCCATCAGGGACATGGACGACTGCATGATTGAACAAATGTGAAAACTCACACACATACACACACACTCATATGCAAAAGTATGTAAATATGATAGAAACTATGTAGACAAATATTTACATATGTACCATTTTATGTACGCGAATAAATTTATTTGTGACTTTGCCACCGAATGTGGCTGGCCATTAAATGGGGGTGGGCCCACTGTTTTTTTTTTCTGCTGGCTGGACATTAATTTAATTGTTGTTACAAAATTTCGACGTTGCGTTGGTTTAACTCTACGCAAATGTAACCCAGCGAAATGTGTTATGTGATTTGGAAATGGTTTTGGAAAAACTTGCTATATAGTAAAAAGTACTATATAGTACTAAATATCTAAATTTCTAAAATTTGATATTAGGATAACCTTTTGTGTGGTTCGATTGATAAACGGCGAGGGATTTGTAAATATGTACTAAACAGTATGAAAAGTAATAAATAGTGTTAACTTAGGTTTTTGGTGAAGGAAAAGAGCTGGAAATCTGAAATTTGAAAAGAGAGTATTTGATGTTTGTAGAATAGATACAAAGGGTTTAGGTACAATTTGGGATTATGTGAACGGATAGGATAAAATCTTGAAATTCGATATGATAATCAATTCGTGAAAAGGTGGTTAATGTACGGAGGTTGTTTTGGAAATATGTACTAAGTGTGCGAACTGTACTAAATGGTATTAAATTCGGTACAGTTCCATTTTGGGTGAAAGAAGAAGCTAGAAATTTTAAATGCCGGAATTGGGCCCCTTTTGACAATTTGGTATTGGGTGAACAGATAGTGCTTAACATTGGACATTTGGTATATTTTGTCTGGACATATGGAGGTGGTGGAAATGTGTACTATAATTGTACGAAAAGTGCTAATGGTACTAAATTTGGTTCTGGTGAAGGAACATGGAGAAGGAAGCGAGATAGACCCATAGTTATTTTTGAAGATCTTCATAGAATCACTTTCTGAGTCGATTTTTGCACGTCAGTCCATCTCTCCGTCTGTCTATCCATGTATTTTTGTGCAACAATATTTGCTTTACCCAAGGACGAACCCAATCGAAATTGGTGAGAATCGGATCAGAATTTAAATATAGATCCCATATATATCTTCAACCGGGTTAATTGTGCACTAAATGGCCAATATCAGTCCAAATGACCTGAATTTTAGCACATCCGACCGATATCAGCCTGGAAACAAATATTTTAAATTTGGTGAAAATTGGTTCAGATATACCTATAGCTCCAATATATGTGTTTAAGTCCCTCACATTCGTAATATACACTTCACAATAATATTATATGGTACCAGATAACTTATGGAACTCAAAAATGATTCTATCGAGATCAGATCAGATTTTAATATAGCTCCCATATATGTATATCTTTATCCGATATCAGATTTATTGGGCACCAAATGACTAATATCTGTCCAAATGTACAGACAATTCCGATTGAATTCACCTAAGCAACAAGTATCGGTTCAGATATAGCTATACCTCCCTTATATATGATGGTTTTGGAAATATGTGCTATAATTGTACGAAAAGTAACGAATGGTACCATATTTGGAATGGAGTCAAGGGATAGAGATAACATTCTGAAATTTGATATTTAGATTACGGATGGCGTCTTTGTTTGAGTTTTGCGCCCCATATTTGTACTAAAAGTACAAAATGGTACTAACTTTGGTATTGGGTGAAGGGATTGGGTTGGAATCGTAAAATTTAATATTGAGGTCTCTGTTGGGATCTGAAATTTAATATTGATATCACTACCGTTTTCTGAAGTTAAGAGATGGAGGTTGTTTCGGAAATGTGTTCTTTAATTGTACGAAAAGTACTAATGTATGTACTTAATGGTACTAAATTTGGCATTTGGTGAAGAAATAGGATTGGAATGCTCATATTCAATATTGAGATCTCCATTGGTATGTGGAATTGGGAAACGGAGGTGGTTTTGGAAATGTTTTCTATAATTGTACGAAAAGAGCTAAGTAGTACCAAAATTTGGTATTGTGTGAAGCAATGTGGCAGAAATTTGATATAGATGTCACTCTTGATGTCTGCTTTTAAGATATTGAGGTGGTTTTGGATATGTGTGCTATAAGTGTACGAATAGTGCGGAATGGTACTATATTTGGTATTGAGTGAAGGAAAATTCTGAAATCAGATATTTAGATTATTGATAGTATCTGTGTTTGAGATTTGGAAATGCGTTCCATATTTGTACGAAAAGTACAAAATGGTACTAAATTTGGTATTGGGTGAAGGGAAAGGGCAGGAGTCCTAAAATGTAGTATTGAGGTCTCTGTTGGTAATTGGAATTGAGAAATAGAGGTGGTTTTAGATATGTGTTATATACAGAGTGAGATAAAAAACTGCAACAAAGTGAAACGACATAATTTTATTGAATGAAAACAAAAAATAGCATCAAATTTAAGAATAAGTTAAGATTTGTTCGAATTGTTCACCTCTGGCACGAATTATGGCCTTCAAACGGCCAATGAAACCGTCACACGATGCTCGAATTTTGCTTTGCTCGAATCATTCCCGGCGAAGCGCTTACTTGAGGTGATCTACACTTTGGTTAAAAGTACTTTTTATTACCAAATTAGGAATAGAGTTAATGTATGGAGCTGAAATTCCGAAATTTGATATTGAGGTCTAGTCTTGAGGTATGGTGGTGATTTTGCAAATACCTACTACAATTGTTCGAAAATTTGCTAAATTGTGTGGAATTGGCTGGAATCCCGAAATTTCATTTTGAGGTCTCTCTTGGTTTTACGCAGAAAAATTGGATATGTGTCCATTGTGCAATAGTTTTACCAATAGCCTCCTCGTTAAACTTAAAAATTTCAAATATACAGAGGTCAGTAAGCAAAAATATCAAATATAATAAAATTTTTGAAAACTATTCTTCCGAAAAAAGAGGAAATCCTGAATAATATACAAAATCCTTGAAAGTCTGAAAATTTAGATACATTTCCCATTTAATTTGCAAATCATCATATTCCCGAACCATTCCCAGCTACCAAACAATTTTCCACTTTCAATTAAATGATTTCTGGAAAACAATATTTCAATTTCGATGCTGGGCATCGTGCACCGTGTGGCCCCCATATATTCGCCGCTTATTTGTGCAATACCATCATCCGTTGTGAATTGGACCTCGAATTTATGGATGCTGTTAAATTAAAACCATAACGAATTGCAATATCGAATGTGCAAATTAATTTTTTCACCATAATTTTTATTTTTGCGGTTGGTGCGTGGCGTTTGAAAATCCGAATGGAAAGAAAACAAACATACATACACACCTACATAGCAATTTTCAATTTTTAAAATCGTTAGAATTATGTTAATAAAATCATTTTAATAAAATGTATATTAATAAAGGACACAATTGGATAGAGACATGAAACATTGACGCAAATTTTCATTATTGGAAGCCGATTGGAAATATGTAGACGGTGTAAGAAGGATTTGGCCTGTTTTTGCCATTTTTAAAATTTTTAAAACTAATAAAAATAATTGTGCCCACGTTTTGTGAGGAATCAAGTCGCTCTTCTTCAATTTTTTTTTTAAATTTCGGATTCAGATTGACGTATAACGTTTCTTCGGCAATATTACTGATAACAATATATGGATTATTTTGGGTCGAAACTTACAACCCTCTAGCGAAACACCAAAGGGGCTCTATCTACCTTTTTAAAAATATGTCTTTAAATGGTATAGTAATTAGTCAAAATATTCCACAAAATTATTTCTCACAATATTTTATTAAACTCAGAATATATCAAAAGTTTATATTTTACCTGAAAGCCAAAAAGTATTGAAAATACATTTTATGGCTAAAGCCTTAATTCATGCGAGTTTTTCTCTCTTTTCAAAATTTTCCTATAAAGCATCATTTTAGAAGGATGGTACCAAAGACAAAACCAGTAAAGAAAGTCTTAAAGTCGGGCGGGACCGACTTTATGATACCCTACACCACTTTGCTAATTTAGTAGAGCTCCACATAACAATTAAAAGTTTTTATGGGGGAATTCAATCATACACGTTGTGATTATAATTATTATTAAGGTTCAAAGGACTAAATATCCCGAAGCATTTGTATCTTTTAAATTCGGACTTGAGAGCATTTGGTGCAAAAATAATTAGAAATCGGATAAAGATATATATAGGAGCTATATCCAAATCTGAACCGATCTCGATAAAATTTAGCAAAGGTATTTCTGAGCTGCATTTGATATATTTCCCCAAATATTGTTGTTACAGAGTGCATATTACGACTGCGGAAGACAAAAATAACAAATCGGATGAACAATATATATGGTATAGATATAGCAATAGCTATATCTGAACCGATTTCGAACAAATTTGGCATACTTATTTGTATATGCCTAATTTGGTTGTATGTGCAAAATCCCATACTATTTGGGCTGATATTACACGTTTGGTGCACAATAAAAGGTAAATCGGACGAAGATATATCTGGAAGCTATATCTAAATTTTGACCGATTATCTCCAATTTCAACAGGGTTCGTCCTTGGGCCAAACAAATGTTGTTTGGAAAATTTTATCTCAATCGAATAAAAAATGCGACCTGCATTTTGTTCACAAGAATACATGGACAGACGGACGGACGGTCGGACAGACGGCCTGACATACATAAATCAACTCAGAAAGTGATTCTATGGAGATCCTCGAAAGTAACTATGGGTCTATCTGGCTTCCTTCTCCATGTTACAAACAAATGCACAAAGACATAATACCCTTACCACTATGTGGTGTAGGGTATAAATATTCGTCATTAAATTCAACTTCAAAACCAGTAAGGAAAGGCCAAACATCGGGCGGGGCCGACTTTATGATACCCTACAGCACTGTGCGTATTTAGTAGAGCTTCCGCAACATTTTATATTGGGAATTTATGTGAAGTAGTATGTTACATATATTTTGAACAAATAACACTAAAATCGGATGAAGATGTATATCGAAGCTATAAAAAAACCTGAACCGACCTCGATAAAATTTGCCAGAGGTATTTTCAAGCAGTATACGATGCCCAGTTTCAAATATCATTGTTGTGGAGCGCATATTACGCATATAAGGGATTTAAAATCCCAAATCGGATGAAACACGTATATGACAGCTATACCTATACCTGAACCGATTTTTACCAAATTATTTCTAGGATGAATTCATTCGGAATTCCCAAAATTCAGTTTATTTGGACTGATATCGGCCATTCGGTGCACAATTAACCCGAAATCGGTTGAAGGTATATATAGGAGCTATATCCAAATCTGAGCCGATCTTGATTAAATTTGACAGAGTAATTTTGAGCTCTATGAGTTAACTGGTACCAAATACCATTTTAATCAAATGGATATTATAAACACCATATCGGATGAAACATATATATGCGATCTATATCTATATGTAAATTAAAAAAAATTTGACGTAATTGCTTCTAAACTGAAGTCGGTCGGATATGCCACCATTCGGATTATTTGGACTGATATTGACCATTTGGTGCACAATAAACCTAATATCGGATAAAGATATATATGGGAGCTACATCCAAATGTGATCCGATACCAATAAAATATGACAGAGGTATTTCTGGCTGTATCTGATATCTGGTACCAAATATCATTATTGTCGAATGCGTATTACTATTGTGGGGACTAATGTGGAAGCTATAGCTATATCTGAACCGATTTTCTTCAAATTTAATGTTCTTGCTTCTAAATTGAATTCGGTCGGATGTGCCAAAATTCAAGTCATTTGGACTGATATTGGTTGGACAATTAATCCGAAATCGTTTGAAGATATATATGGGAGCAATATCTTAATTTGAACCGATTCTCGCCACTTTCAATTGGGTTCGTCCTTGGGCCAAACAAATATTATTTGAAAATTTCATCTCAATTGGATAATAAATGTGACCTACATTTTGTTCACAAAAATGCATGGACAGACGGAAGGACTGACATGCATAAATCCACTCAGAGAGTGATTTTATGAACATCCTCAAAAGTGGTGTATGGTATAAATCAGTTTCCATTATTAACACAGAACAAGTGAAAAAATACTTAGTTCGGCCTGGCCGATCTTTTAATACCCTCCACCTTAGAGTAAAGGAAGCATTAGAACCCATTATGACCCACAAATAACAATTTTTAGACAAATCCGTAAAAAATGTGGCAAAAACCATCAAAATATCAAATATCGGGAGGTAACGTTATATGGGGACTATACCAAAATGTGCAACAATGCATACAATGTTTCGCCACACGAGCTAGAAACCATTATGACCCTCAAATACCAATTTTTAGACATATCCGTGAAAAAATGTATCAAAATCATCAAGATACCGAATATCAGAATACCGTTATATAGGGACTATACCAAAACGTGGACCGATATATCGCCGAACGATGCGTACCCTCCACCAAATTTGGCAATTCTCAAAAACAATAAAATCCGTTAAAAATTCTGTTCAAATCTTAAAAATACCGAATGAAACTGTTATATTAGGGTCTATACGACGATATGGACCTGCATAGGTAACTTTTGTCGTAAGCCATTACAATATTCAAATGGGAAACTTAGAAAATTGGGGAATAATGTATCTAAATTCTTCAAAATACCAAATTTAAGGAGGTGCCGTTATATTGGGGCTATTCGAACATGTGACCTTCACAGAATTTTTTCTGTCATAGGCGGTATTACCCATTACGAACTTCAAATACCAAAATTTAAACTATTCCAGTGAATAATGTCGCTTAAATCATCAAAATCCCGAAATAGGGAGATACCATTAAATGGGGGCTATATAAAGACGTGGACCTGCACAGACAATTTTTAGACATAGGCTGACATAGGCCATTACGAACTTCAAATACCAAATTTGAAACAATTCCGGTAAATAATGTCGCTAAAGTCATGAAAATACCGAATATCGGGAGGTACCTTTTATGGGGGCTATACGAAGGCGTTGACCTGCACAGATAATTTTCTGTCCTAGGCTGTGGTATCCATTACGAACTTCAAATAACAAATTTGAAACAATTCCGGTAAAAATAATCGAAATACTGAATATCGGGGGTTGCCGTTGTGTGGGGGCTATATGAAGGCGTTGACCTGCACAGACAATTTTTAGACATAGGCTGACATAGGCCCTTACGAACTTCAAATACCAAATTTGAAACATTTTCGGTGGATAATGTCGCTTTAATCATCAAAATACCGAATATCGGGAGGTACCGTTATATGGGGGCTATAGGAAGGCGTGACATTGACGTGAAATTTTTCTGTCATAGGCTGAAGTACCCATTACGAACTTCAAATACCAAAATTCCGGTGAATAATGCCGCTAAAGTCATAAAAATACCGAATATCTTGAGGTACCGTTATATGGGGGCTATACGAAGGCGTGGACCTGCATAGAAAATTTTTAGACATGGGCTGTAGTACCCATTACGAACTTCAAATACCAAATTTGAAACAATTAAGGTAAATAATGTCGCTAAAGTCATGAAAATACCGAATATCGGCAGATAACATTATATGGGGGCTATACGAAGGCGTTGACCTGCACAGATAATTTTCTGTCCTAGGCTGTGGTATCTATTACGAACTTCAAATACCAAAGTTAAAACAATTCCGGTGAATAATGTCGCTTCAATTACCAAAATAGCGAAAAAAGGGAGGTACCTTATATGGGGGCTATACTAAGGCTTGGACCTGCACATACAATTTTCTGTCTTAGGCTGTAGTACCCATTATGAACTTCAAATACCAAATTTGAAACATTTCCGGTGTATAATGTCGCTTAAATCACCAAAATATCAAAAAAGGGAGGTGCCGTTATATAGGGGCTATACGAAGACGTGGACCTACATGACCCATGTTCATACCAAAAGTCCTGCAGACATAATACACATTTGAACAAAATGTTACCAACCTACTGCGTTTCGTTCGGATGAGAGAGTGATTTCCACAGACGGACAGACGGACGGACATCGACATAGAAATTTATGCTATCCATGAAAATATGTATTCTTTGTGGGGTGTAAAATGTATATTTCGAGGTTATACAACGGAATATCAAACTTAATATACCCTCCATACTATTCTCAGAAAAAAAAATTAAAAAAAAATAAAATTCTCAAAAAAATTAGAAAAAATAAAACTGAAAATTGTTGTACAGTGTAATATATATGAAATATTACTTAAATATATGCCAACGGAAGTGATGTAATTTATATATATTCTTTAAAAATGTTCACAAATCCCTCTTGGAATGTATAATTAGTATGGTCAGCGGCGTCATAAATCTTCTCAATGTGTTTTATATGTATGTGTGTGTAAGACCCTTTTTAAATTCAACGCCTTCTCAGATACAATGAGATGCGCGAATGTATTGTGATTGTTAAGCTTCTCTCACTCTCCCTTCCTCTTCCAACCACTCTCTCTCTATCACTCTTTTCGTATTGCCCACATTATGCCATCCATTATTATTAATGCCGCGACAAAAGACCATACAACAAAAGACCTCGAACACCTCGAACAGTTGTCGTCTTTGTTTATCATCTTCTTGAGGATACAAAAGGATACACTGTCGCCCTAAATATATAGCACAAACAGATACATACATATAATATATATGTGTGTCTGGGTATGTTACACTGAAATGCGGTTTAAATCTTCTTTAATGTTACGCTTCTCTACAAAAGGAGAATGAAAGCGGACAGAGAAAGGGAAGGGGGAAGGAGCGGAAAATATTTATCGTTAACAAAAGGCGTATTTCTTTAACGTTTATTGACATTTCTCCAAATGGTAAATAGACCCATTAAGTAATAAGTCTTTATGAATAATAACTGAATGAATTATGCCCCCGTTTGTCAGAGCTGTTGTGAACCCTTGTCCTTTTTCGTCGTCGACGCTTTTGAACGACAACAACAGAGAAAAGGATCGAAGATTAAATATTGTGTCATATAACGACACAAAAAAAAAACAACGCATTCTTGGGCATTTAAATTTCTCCCAGATATGGAGACATTTAAAGTGTTTTGTGTAAGCCTTTTTTGTTTGCCATCTTTTTTTTAATCTTCCGTTTTGTTTAGCAAATAAATCCGTGGAATAATAAATAATGATAATGTAAAACAGATATGCTTGGTAATGTAATTTAAGGTTTTTTTTCTATCGGAGTTATTTATGAAGGCAGAGTTCAAAGTTTATTTGGGAAGAATTTAATTGTGGGATTTTTTCAAAAAAAAAAAAAGGGTTAAAAGAATGGTATTCTGTAGGCATCTAGAAGGCAAGAGAATATATATTAGTCAGAGGAAATGGCAAACGGTCTATAATTTTGTGGCAGGTGCATGATATAACCGTATTAAGATGTGCAAATCAAAACAAAAAATCTTTACAACACATAGTGTGTTGACTGCCTGGGTGGAGGATTGGTAGATTATATAGTGAGCTGATAAATCACTCTAAGAATTTTTCAGAAAATATTACATTTTGAGAAAATTGTACTTCTGCCAAAAGAGACAAATTCATAAATTCCCTTAAAGTCAATTTTTATGAAGAACAGATAACGATAAACAGAGATAAGTTTAAAGCGCCATCCATAAGTCCCATATCCTTACCACTATGTGGTGAAGGGTATGAATATATTTTGACTTCAGTTATGATTTGAAGAGACTTGGATGCTTATTTCGCTTTCTTTGAGAGTTTTGTTTTCAAAATCTTGAACCCTATGTGGCGGTGTACCCAAAAGAAATGGTCCGATCTCTGTCATCTTTATAACATATCTTGGATGGAAATATCGAGATGTACCAAGTCTGAGTGGAATCGGATGTTAATTTTGCGTTTTATGAACATCATTGATATTCAAAATTTTGATCCTTTGTAGACGAGGTCCCAGAAGCAATCGACCGATATATCCCATCTTCACTGCAGATCTTATGTTAGTAGAAAAATGGGATGTGTGAAATATGAAGAAAACCAAATGCTTATTTCGGATTATATAATCGCTTTAGTTATTCAAAACTTTGACCCTTTGTGGGGGAGGTACCAGAAGAAGTGAACGATATATTCCATCTTCATGCCACACTTCGGATTAATGAATACATTGTGATGTGTGTAATTTGAAGACAATCGGACTCGTACATTACATGTTATAAGAGTTATAATTAGTCAAAATGTTGACCCTTTGGGGGAGATACCAGGGGGAGTGGACCTATATTGTTCATTTTTGCACCTGACCTAGCAATGATGCGAAGATCAGGATTTGTAAAGTTAGAGAAAAATCGGATTATCCCCTCTCTTTTTGTGCAGTAAAATATTTTCTTTGAAAATGTTCACCTTTTCTGAGGGATATTACCAGAAGGAGTAGACCCATATTGCCCATCTCCGAACTCATTTTTGGTTTGATAATAATATTACAATGTACCAAGTCTGGCCCAAATCGTATATTCCATTCGAGAACTATCGTAGGCACCAGACAGACAAACGGACGGATAGAAAGACACCCCTAGATGGACCACAAATGTCCTGAAACGGTTTTGGTCCAAAGGGACCTAGGGCCTAAAACCGTTATTTCGATGAGACACGTTTTGGTCCTATCAAATGAAATATACCTTCTTGAGCCACATGACTGAGGGTATAATGAATAGATTATAATGATTAAAAGGATAGAGGAATTTGAAGGAAGGACGGATGTACCAGATTTTTTTTATACCCTTCACCATAGTATGGAGGGTATATTAAGTTTGTCATTCCGTTTGTAACACCTCGAAATATACATTTTAGACCCCACAATATACATACATTCTTGATCAGCATAAAATCCTATGTCGGTCTAGCGATTTCCGTCCGTCTGTGGAAATCACTCTAGCTTCCGAACGAAATTAAGTACATTGATAAAATTTTTCTCAAATGTATATTATGTCTGCAGGACTTTCGGTTTTGAAAATGGGCCATGCTGGTCAACGTCTTCGAATAGTCCACATATAACGGTACGTCCCGATATTCGGTATTTTGATGATTTTCGCGACATTATTCGCCGGAAGTGTTTCCGTCTTCGAATAGCCCACATATAACGATACCTACCGATATTCGGTATTTTGATGGTTTTAGCGACATTATTCACACGAATTGTTTCAAATTTGGTATTTGAAGTTCGTAATGGCTGCTACAGCCTATGACAGAAAATTGTCTTTGCAGCTTCACATTTTCGTATAGCCCCCATATAATAGTACCTCCCTATATTAATGATTTTAGCTAGATTATTCACCGAATTTTTTTTTCAAGTTTCGTATTTGAAAATTTTAATGGCTTATGACAACAATTGCCTATACAGGTCCACGACGTTGTTTAGACCCTAAGATGACGGCTACATTTAATATTTTTAAGATTTTAAAGCATTTTTAACGGATTTTATTTTTTTTTTTGAAAATTACCAATTTCTTTCCAAATTGTGGAGGATATTCCAAGTTTGCCACGGCCGAACATATAGCTCTTTTATTCGTTTTTTTTTTTTTGAAATTCAAACTTTAAGTGAACTTTTAGAACTAAAAAGCATCAAATTGGTGAAGTAAAGGGATATAGGTATAGGAGGTCTAGAGTCTCCAGGCTAGAGTTAGTCTATTTCCCGCTTTATGCTGCCTATGGACTTGGGGAGCTGAGGCAGTATTTTGCGAAATCTTGCAGCATTTTCCACTTTTGATCCACATGGTAAGTGATTGGAAAAGGTTTCTCAAAGCTTAAAAAATACACTTTTAATAACATTCATCGCTCTCTCGACATCATTGGTTGAATGTAGACATGCCCCAACTCTGACGCAAGGGGTATTTGCCTCAGTCTGTTCTTCATGGGTTCCTATAAGATTTCTTTTTAACACTGCATTTAGTCACCTGAAAGAATATCATCTTGTGGTCTGAGAAGGAGCATTTTTCAGATTCCTTCTAGTTATCAATTGCAAAGTCGTTCATATAGGAGAGGGTGGAGTCAATGACTTCCCTCTAACACTATTCAGGAAAAATCGGAGTATTACCCTGATTACATAATGTCTGTTCCAGAACTGCAAGAATGTAAAAAGGCTTTACTAGGATAATTTTCCTTTATTTTCCTTCCTTTATTTCCGATTTTTCCCATATAATTTAAAAACCAGTAAAGAAAAAGTCAGACGGCCCAGCTTTATGATACCCTATACCAATTTGGAAATATATGAAAGCTACACATATCAAACAGAGGTTTTTGTGGAAAATTTATGATCGTTTTTGAATGCGTATTATGGCTTTAAAGCAGATATTATTTGTAGAAGAAGGGAACTAATATACTCCACTTTTAAGCACAATAAAGCGTGACAGCGGATGAAGATATATGGGAGCTATATGCAAATCTGAGCCAATCCCTATAAAATTTAGCTGAGGTATTTATATGCTGTATCTGATAGCTGGAAAAAAATATCCTTGTTATGGAGATCATTTTACGGGCGTGTTGGGACCTATAGCTAAATCTAAACCGATTTTCATCAAATTTGATACACTGTCTTCCAGGCTAAATTCATTCGATTCGGACTTATATTAATCATTTGGTGCACAATTCCGACTTATATTAATCATTTGGTGCACAATTCCGACTTATATTAATCATTTTTGAGCTATATCCAAATCTGAACCGATATCTATAAAATTAGAGAAAGGTATTTCTGAGCTGTATTTGATTTATTTCCATAAATAACCAATAATGATCCCAAATAACATATCGGATGAACTATATATATGGGAGCTATAGCTGTTATCTGAACCGATTTTCACCAAATTTGACATACAAATTCTATCCTGTTTGGACCAATATGCACATTTTGTGGACAATAAAAGCAAACCCGACAAACATATATATGGGAGCTATGTTTAATTTTTGACCGATTGTCTCCAATATAGCATCAATAGCTTTCTTCCTTGGGCCAAACAAATGATTTGTGCTAAATTTCATCGGGGTCGGTCAATAAATGCGACCTGTACTTTGTTTACAAAAATACACGGAGAGACGGATGTACAAAGGGACGGATGGACGGACGGACGGACATACATAAATCGACTCATAATGTTATTCTATTCAGATCATAAGAAGGAACTATGGGTCTAACTCGCTTCCTTCTCTATGTTACAAATAAATGCACAAAGACCTGACAACAGTGTGGTGTAGGATATAAAAAAGTGCGAAACTATTGGCATAACAAGTAAAAAACAGCTAAGTTTGGCCGGGCCGAACTTTTAATACCTTCCACCATTTGGAAGGAACGTGAACAATTTCAAAAAAAAAAAAAAAAATCCGGAAACTATCACTTACTTGAAAGCCGTTATATGGGGACTATACGAAGACGTGGACCTGCATACAAAATTTTTTGTACCTGTTACGAACTTGAAATACGAAATTTGAAATAATTTCGGTAAATAAGGTTGCTAAACTCATGAATAAATCCCGAATATGGGGAGGTGCAGTTATATGGGGGATATACGAAGACGTGGACCTGCATACAAAATGTAAAATAGGCTGTAGTACCTGTATCGAACTTGAAATACGAAATTTGAAAAAATTCCGGTAAATACCGGGAGGTACCGTTATATGAGGGCTATACGGAAACGTGGACCGACATGGTCCCTAATCTGCCTACTGGTAAACTATTAATTTATGCACAATTTTAGCCTTCTATATCAATTCGTTCGAAAGATAGCGTGATTACAACAGACAGACGGACAGACCGACAGACGGACAGACAGACAGACAGACGGAATATATATATACTTTGTAGGGTCTATCATGAATATTTCGAGGAGTTACAAACGGAATGACAAAGCAAATGTACCCTCCACAATTCTGTGGTACAAAATGTTTTTAATAACATGTTCCCGATGCTTGTCATGGGTTATGGTTCCTCTCTCATTCATAAAATACACCCTCCAAATAATGGTGCATCCATTGCAACACAACGCTAAAGGCTCAGCCTAATTATATAAAGTTTTTTATGCCTTCAGAAAAATCCTTTTACAGCTTTTGTATATCCATCATTTGATGCAACTTTCAGCCTTGCAGCGTGTGGAATTCTCATCCGACAAGTTAAACTTTTTTGTAAACTTGTTCGAAAAATAATATTATGGAAGTCCTGTTTCCATCCTATCGCCATTGGTATTGGTTTTGTAATGACATTGTTGTTGTTTTAGCCATTCCTAACGTTTGCAAATATTTTTTCCTGTCGTCATTTTTTTATGTTTGTTTGTTTGTTTTTTTGTCTGCTATGTGTGAGGGTGTGTTTGTTGTTGTTGTTTCAGTATTTGTTATTTTTAATCATTGTCCATCAATATTATTGCAAGTGATAGCTGTAATAATAATGGCGGTTATTTATCATACGAAAATAAATAATGACCGCCGCCGATTGGTTTGTGATTTATTCATGCTCGTCAGTTTGAAAGTTGTTCGGTTTTTGCTTTTTTTCATCATCATTCCTCCCTCAATTGTTCGTCAAGCCGCAATGACAGGATTGAATTTCAGAATCAGTGTTGCCGCAGGATAAATTATGGATTTTTTAAAGTAACATAATAAAACAAATGCTAGCAAATGCAAGCCAACACTCTTTTCATGTGGACACATTTGGCTACGTTCCTGCCTCAGCAAATGTACACAATTACATGGGGAATCTTGTTCTGTTGAATGATATACAGCCTGGTTTGCCAATTTCATTTAAAATTTTCATAAATCAGAAAGATTTGTGAAAAGTCGTTCATAAAATGTTCGGATTTGATTAGCAAAGACAATAAATACATTGAGGATTTAAATTTTATGAAATGTGAAAGAATTTACATACCTTCAAAAAAAAAAAAAAATAATAATAAATAATAATAATAATAAATAAATAAACTGTTGTTGGAATACAAAACCTTGCAAACTGATAGATTTAAATTTGATTCAAATCTTGAAGATTTTAGCCATTTGCATTTCGTTTTTTTTTTTTTTTTTTTTTTTTTTTTTGGGACAATTACCGGAGATATCCAAAAGATTGTACCAATATTTTTTCATTTTCACGTGGGATCGAATATTGAATAAAATTGAAGTGAAAATTTAAGCAAATATGACACTATTTACGAGAGTTAATAATATTCATAATTTTAAGGAGCAAGTAAGAGAAGGAATCGGCTGATAGTTCAATTTGTCGCTAGAATGAGTTTGGACTATATTGGTTACTACCATCACTTTCAAAACATTTTTATTTTTTCCAAAAAATTATACTTTTTATAATACCTACGATACATATTAACGAAATTACTGTTTTAGACCCTTTTTGGTCTCTTTAGACGAAATCTCTTTCAGGACATTTGGTGCGAACGATAACTCTCAAATGGAATATCCAATTTCCTCCAAACTTGGTACATCGTAACATTATTATCAAGCTTAGACCTAGTTCGGAGATGGACAATATCGGTCAACTCCTTCTGGTCAACTCAAAAATGTCAAGGAAAATATATAACCCTAACAATATCTAGAATCGTGTTCGATTTCGTTGAAACTTGACACATCTCAGTATTCGAATCAGTCTTAGGTTATATTAGAAAATGAACGAAATCAGTTCCAAATTTTTGAATAATAACTCTCGGAAATTGTGAAATTATTAAAGTCATATTCAGAGAGAACCAGTTATATTTCATAATTTTTAGATGGGACCTAGTCAGATGCCAAAATGAACAAATACACTAACTTATTATTGTACAACCGCCATATAAGTTAAAACGTTTAAAAAAAGGAAAGTAAGACTTAAAGTCGGGCGGGGCCGATTTTATGATACCCTACACCACGTTCCTAATTTAGTTGAGCTCCACATAACAATTAAAAGTTTTTATGGGAGAATTCAATCATACACGCTATGATTATAATTATAATTTAAAGTTCAAAGGACTAAATATGCCGAAGCATTTGTATCTTTTAAATTCGGACTTGTATTGTCCATTTGGGAGCTATATCCAAATCTGAACCGATCTCGATAAAATTTGGCAAAGATATTTCTGAGCTGTATTAAATATATTTCCCTGAATATCGTTGTTACGGAGTGCATATTACGGCTGTGGGTAACAAATATGACAAATCGGATGAACAGTATATATGGGAGCTATAGCTATATCTGAACCGATCTTCACCAAATTTGACATACTAGCTTCTAGACTCAATTCGGTCGTAAGTGCCAAATTTCATCCAATTTGGGCAAATATTAGACGTTTGGTGCATAATCAAAGGTAAATCGGACGAAGCTATATATGAGAGCTATATCCAAATCTGAACCGATCTCGATAAAATTTAGCAAGTGTATTTCCGAACTGCATTTGATATATTTCCCCAAATATTGTTGTTAAAGAGTGCATATTATGGCTGCGGAGGGCAAAATTAACAAATCGGATGAACAATATATATGGGAGCTATAGCTATATCTGAACCGATTTCAATCAAATTTGGCATACTTATTTTCAGGTCCAATCTGGTTGTACGTGCAAAATTTCATACCATGCGGACTGATATTACACGTTTGGTGCACAATAAAAGGCAAATCGGGAGCTATATCTAAATTTTGACCTATTATCTCCAATTTCAATTGGGCGAAACAAAGAATTTGTGCCAAATTTCATCTGGATATGGCAATAAATACGAACTGTACTTTGTTTACAAAAATACATGGACAGAAGGACGGACGGACATGCATAAATCTATTCAGAATGTGATTCTATGCAAATCATCAAAAGGAACTATGGGTCTATCTCGTTTCCTTTTTCCTGTTACAAACAAATGCACAAAGACATAATACCCTGACCACCTTGTGGTGTAGGGTATAATAAATGTTTTTATGGAAAATGTATGAAAAATAAATCATACCCTCCATGATTGTTTTTCAACGCGTATTGTGGATTTAAAGCAGATATAATTTTAAGTCGAAAGGAAGTAATATATGTGAGTTATATCTTCATCTGAATCGATTTCTACTAAATTTTCGGAGGTATTTTTTTCTCTCAAATGCGACCTGTATTTCGTTTACAAAAATACATGGACAGACGGACGGACATGCATAAATCGACTCAGATTGGGGGAGGTTACTACGTGGTGGGTTTGGACCACATCATCCACCTTTTATGAGATAGGTATATTTATTTTTTGTAGGGAGATATCGATGGGGCGGTTAGATATGTAATAATTTTTACCGATTTTTATACCCGCCAAACGCCATAATTTTTGCATTTTTTTTTAAATTTTATTGAACGAAAGCAAAAAATGTCGGAAATAGCATTACATTTTAGAATAAATTTAGATTTGCTCGAATTGACCACCTTTGGCACGAATTATGGCCTGCAAACGGCCAATGAAACCATCACATGCTGCCCGAATGTTGCTCTAGGGTATTTTCGCCCATTCCCGGCGAAGCGCTTTCTTGAGGTGATCGACACTTTGGTATATTTAAGTGCCAACCTTGCTTTCTTGGGTGGCGTGTGCTGAATGTCCAAGTTCTGCGGCCAAAATGTTTGCGTGTCCAAGGCTTTAATACACCCTCCAGAATATTTTCGCGATAGTATTTGGCATTTATCCTGATGCCACTGTCGATTAATAAGAGCCGAGAGCCACCATCGGCTGTTATGGCGTCCCACACCATCACCATGGCCAGCGCTTGAGTTCTGGTGGCCAACCAAAGGTGCACATTTTCAGCTGACCTCTTTGGCAAGTAAACACGATCATTTTGTTTGTTTACGAACAGCTGGACAACGAATGTTTTCTCTTCCGAGAAAACCAAATTAGGCAGTTCACCACTTTCGGCCAAACGAAGCAACTCTTTAGCCCTTTTGAGTCTATATTCTTTCTGTTTCAATGTAAGTTGTTGCACATTTTCGGAATTTCAATGGCTTTATCCCAAGCTCATCTTTCAATATTAGCGATGGTACGACACACAAAAGATTTATTTACATGTAAATACTGGAGAGCTCTAACGATAGCCACTTGAAATTTTCCAGCCACATATAAAGAAATCACACTATCACGCTTGAATTCCATCGCGAATAATTTTTTTTTTCTGGAAAATTCTCGCCAAAACATTTTTGTACGCTTGTAAACAACATAATGAGCAGTCACTGGAATAATTTTAACAGCTGTCGGGCGAGTGGCTTAGAAATGAAAGCAGTCTGAATTTGTTTGCAGTTTTTTTCATCTCACCCTGTATCTCTCGGCAAAACCGACTGATACTTTTTAACTTGTTTTTTATTTCAGTTTTCTGTTCTTTGTCCCATATGTTTTATTTTGTTCCTACAAAATTAAGACCTTACCGTTCATGAAGCTAAAAAAAATAAACAATTATATTCCATTTCCAGATTTCAAACGAACATGAAGTCTTAATATGGTAAGTTCAATTCCCGGTCCTTTTTATCATTTATAAATTTGATTTCTAAAACTGTACTAATTTAGAAAAATACCACAACTTCTGATTTCAAAATGAATAAAACCATTTGAATGAAAATTCTTGTCACAATAATATTTGTTAACCATTGACAGGTGACAGGGGAAAAAGTTGATAATTTATCAGAATTATAATATATCAGATTATGATTATACGCAAACCGAAACATAAATCCACCACTTGGAACATAATTGCGACCTGTAGAGTGAATACAATTTAACATGGACTGACGGACGGACGGACGGACATACATAGCTAGAGCGACTCAGCTCGGCGAGATAGGAAGATCCATATATACTTTCCTATGTGGGAAACCAATATTTCGAGGTGTTACATAATTTTTAGCCCAATCAAACTCATAATACCCCCAACACATAGTGTTGTAGGGTATAACAAAAAAATATTTATTTAATATGTTCCCCTTTAGACAACTAGATTGGGATTCACAAATTTGTCTTTCTCCTTTGGCCATATTTTACAAAAATCACTTTAGAATCCTTTTTGACTTTGGCAATTATTTACTTAAAATTATTACAAAATTGGACCAAAAATTTAATATTTCTATTTAATAAAAATTGCATACTTGCATTTGCTTTCACATTTGGGACAGATGCTGTGCAAATAAACAACAATAACAACAACGACAGCAACAAAGTTAAAATAAAATGTACGTCAGCCACACTTGCCTTCGAGATGAGTTTTCAGAAAAGTTTGATGATGTGTCATTTAAATGTGCAACATGATGGAAATTGAACATGTTTTAATTCAAGTTGAGGCAAAACACACGCAAACATTTACACACACCCACACACAAAAAATAACAAAAAGCATTCCATTTGAGATGACATTGCAAACGAGAGATGTCAAGCAAACACAAAAAAAAATAAAATTTCGAAATTCTTTAGAAAATGCTAGAAATCACAAATTGGCTAGAGTTGTTAATAAATAAATTTATATTTGAGAATTTTTTGTTAATGAATCAAAATTAAATAAAAAATGGTGCTTTCAATATTTCAGGAAACAGTTTTTAAAAATTGATGGTATTATAAAGTATGGAATTATACGCTCGTGAACCACACCAATAGTACTCAGGGCATATCAAAAAAACAAGTGAAATAGTATCAGTCGGTTTTGCCGACAGATGTATACCCTCAGCTTATGTTCGATCACTTAAATATATTTTGACTTATGTCATAATTATTCAAACTGTTGGCCCTGTATGGGTTAATATTGTCAATTTCATATAGGACCTAAATAAAAATGATATTAATATTGAAACGAGAAACGTTTTGAATTTATTAATTAATTTCGAATTTTTTTTCGTTAATTTCGCGATTTATGAGCTTCATGGATAATAAACATTTTGAACCTTTATGGGGGAGGTACCTGAAGGAGTTGACCGATATATCCCATCATATCCCACATAACGTCTTTAGTTAGTAGAAGTAATGGGATGTGTGAAACATAAAGAGAATCTGAGACTTATTTCGGATTTTATAAACGTTTTTGTTATTCAAAACTTTGACCCTTTGTGGGGGAGGCATCAGAAGGAATGGTCCGATGTCTACTTTATCTTATAAGCGATACTATATTGATAGATATATTGGGGTGTAGCAAGTCTGAATGGAAACGGATGTTAATTTCGCGCTTTAAGAGCTTCGCGGATATTCAAAATTTCGACCTTTTGTGGAGGAGGTACCAGAAGGAGTGGACCGATATATCCTATTTTAGCACCAGACCTATTTTAGCACCACATTTTGTAAGAGTTATAATTATACCAAATGTTGACCGTTCGTGGGGGAGGTACTTTGTGGGGAGATATGAAAGCAATTTTGGAAATGTTCGCTATAATTGTAGGAAAAATACAAAATAGTAATAAAATGACCTGAAATCCTGAAATTTGAAATAGACGCAACTGTTGGTATCTGTGGCTAAGATATGGAGGCGGTTTTGGTGATTTGTACCATATTTGTACTAAAAATACTGAATGGTACCAAAATTGTTATTGTTCGAATGGATAGGGCTGGAATTCTCAAATTTGATATAGATGTCACTATTGGTGTCTGTAGTTGAGAGAAGGAGTTTATTTTGGAAATACTTAATATAAACGTACGAAATGGGAAAATTTTCAGAAAATGTTATGTTGGGTGTTGTTGAATCCTGAAATTGTGAATTGTGGTAACTGTTGTTCTCTTGGATTTAGAGATGGTGGCTATTTGGAGTCGATCTACATAGATGTGTCCGTCCTTCCGTCTGTCTGGCTGATTCTAGATCACGATAACTCTCGAACGGAGTAACCAATCAGATCCACGCTTGGTACATCTTAATATTTTTGTCAAACTTAGATCGAGTTCGGAGAGAGACAATATCAGTCCACTTCTTTATTACCACCTCCCTCAAACCATCAATATTTTCACAGGAAGTAATTTACCGCATAAAACAAGAAGGAATTTTCATTTTTTTTTTTTTTTTTTTGCGAAATTTGCAAATTTCAATTTTTTTTTTAATTTTATAAAATGAAAACAAAACATGTCGTAAATAGCATCACATTTCAGAATAAGTTTAGATTTGTTCAAATTGGTCATCTTTCGCACGAATTATGGCCTTCAAACGGCTAATGAAACCGTCACACGCTGCCCGAATGTTGTTCTGCGGTATTTTGGTCCATTCCCGGCGAAGCGCTGGATTGAGTTGATCGACACTTTGGATCGACACTTTATTACCAACCATGCTTTCCAAAATACTCCAGACACAATAGTCCAACGGATTGATATCCGGAGATTTTGGTGGCCAATGTGCGCTGGAAATGAAGCGAGGAAACTCATTTTGTAACCATTATTGGGTGGCGCGTGCTGAGTTCGATGGTGCTGAGTCCTGTTGGAGGTCTGCGGCCAAAATGTTTGCGTGCCCTAGGCTCTAGGCTACAGAATAATTTCGAGATAATATTCGGCATTTACTATGATGCCACGGTCGATTAATACGAGCGGAGCTCGACCATCGGCTGTTATGGCAACCACATCATCACCATGGCCGGCGCTTGAGTTCTGGTCCGAAGGTGCACATTTTCAGCTGACCTTCTTGGCAAGTAAACACGATCATTTTGTTTTTTACAAACTGCTGGAAAACAAGAATTTTCTCATCGGAGAAAACCAAATTCGGCAGTTCACCACTTTCGGCCAAGCAAACCGGCGAAGCAACTCTTAAGCACTTTTGAGTCTATTTTCTTTCCGTTGCGGTGTAAGTTCTTGAACTTTTTGGAATTTCAATGGCTTTTCCCCGAGCTTATTTTTCAATATTTGCCGAAAGGAATATTGCGATATGTACAGCTCACGAGCCATTTTTCGACCACTACGACGCGGGTTTCAATTAAGTCGCTTCTTTATTTTTCGAACAATTTCTGCTGATGTTGCTGTTTTCTTCCATCCACTTTCTTGACGTCGGACTACGCTACCTGTATCACGGTAATGGGCGATGGTACGAGACACAGAAGATTTATTCACATTTAAATGCTGGAGTGCTCCAACTATAGCCTCTTGTGGTTTTCCAGCCAAATGTAAAGAAATCACACTATCACGCTTGAATTCCATCACGAATAACTTTTTTCTCACCAAAATTCTTTTGTTCGCTTGTAAACAATATAATAAACTGTGACTGGAATAATTTTAACAGCTGTCGGACGAGTGGCTTGGAAATGGCAGCAGTCTAAAGTTGGTTGCAGTTTTTTCATCTCATTCGGTATTTTTAAGATTTTAACAGAATTTTTAACGGATTTTATTTGTTTTTTGAAAATTGCCAAATTCGTTTCAAATGGTGGAGGGTCTTCAATGTTCGGCCCGGCCGAACTTACAGGTTTTTTACTAGCTTTTTCTATTTTTTTTTTCCTAATGTGCCGATCCATCTTAAACTGACATCCATCGGCAATACTATGTGTCACTTTTTCTTATTATTTGGTAATGAGGGTATTGGATATTTTTCTTCGGTTTTTTTTTAGAAGCAGCCATTCTTTTCAACATACCGATAATGCAAATGGTAGTATTTTTACATTGTCTTATAATGGGTTAGTTGGATACCACATTTTTGGTAGATACTTATATGTTGTAAAATTTTGATTTTATTCTCATGGAATAGGTATTCTAAATATTGCATTTCATATTGGTTTTAAATATGGACCCATGTCTTGAACGATGACAATCACACAATTCTTGGTATATATGTATTGTAACACAACCTACACCAACTGCCCTCCAAATGTACATCAATTTTGATTGTAATAGTCTCATTCTGTGTTTATACACCTCTTTTCATTTCTTGCATCTACCCACAATTGTGCATATATACCACACACATACATGCATACATACATATATACATACATATGTAAGTATACATTCATGTGAAATATCATGTTGTTTGAGTTTTTATTTATGGTCGTTTGATAGTAAAATGTGTCGGTGGTGTGTCGGGGGCGGCGGCGGCAGCAGCAAAATGGAACGAACCATAAGTGACAATGGACACGGACCACACCGCTGCCACACTAGCCGGTTCTGATTGCAGGAATATGTCACTTTATGGGGTCCGTTGTCCATTTAACATTAATCAAAAGCGTAAACTGTGATACTTGAGCTGACAGATAAATGACCCCAATGCAGATAGTTGACACATTACACAGAGCCCAATGAGAGTGGACAATATTTTGCCATTCTCGTTATCAACATTTTGAATTTGAGTGTCATAAAATGTGGCAGTGAGCGAGGCACACATACATACACACACGTCAAACTCGAACATCATGGGGAGGGAGGAGATGAAGGAAGGATTTAAATTTGAAAAGTTAGTACGAAAAAGAAAATAAAGGAACACTATTAAGGGGGAGGACCAAAAAAAAAAAAAAAATACTCTCTAGGAGAAAATGTACCAATGTGCGGCCATGTTGGAAACGAAGGCAGTTCGGTTCGATTATAACTATTAACTTAACTTATGACAGTAGTTTTTTTACGGTATCCTCCCACATTCATTCACATCAAGTCAATATTAATGGGAATTTATAACTCACTTCCATGTCTCATATAAGAAATCCTGATTTGTTTTACCCTTCACCATAATATGGAGGGTATATTGAGTTTATCATCCCATGTATAACACCTCGAAATATACATTTTAGACCCCATCAAGTATATATATTCTTTATCATCATAAAATTCTATGTCGATTTAGCGATGTCCGTCCGTGTGTCCGTCTGTGGAAATCACTCTAGCTTCCGAACGAATTGAAGTAGATTGATAAAATTTTACTCAAATATATGTTATGTCTGCAGGACTTTTGATATTGAAAATGGGCCATGTAGGTCCACGTTTTGGTATAGCACCCATATAACGGAACCTCCCGATATTGGGTATTTTGATGATTTTAGCGACATTATTTACCGGAATTGTTTCAAATTTTGTATTTGAAATTCGTAACGGATACTACATCCTAAGACAGAAAATGACCCATGTATGTCCACGTCTTCGTATAGCCCCCATATAACGGTACCTCCCAAAATTCGGTATTTTGATGATTTTTGCGACATTAATCACCGGAATAGTTTGAAATTTGGTATTTGAAGTATTTCGTAGTGGATACTACATCCTAAGACAGAAAATGACCCATGTAGGTCCATTTTCTTCGTATAGCCCCCATATAACGGTACGTCCCGATATTCAATATATTGATGATTTTAGCGACATTATTTACTGGAATTGTTTCAAATTTCGCATTTGGAGTTCGTAATGGATACTACAGCTTATGATAGAAAATTGTCTGTACAGGTCCATGTTTTATAACCCCCATGGTACCTCCCTATATTCGGTATTTTTATGATTTTAGCTACATTATAAACAGCTTGTGACAAAACTCGCCTATGCAGGTCCACGTTGTCGTATAGACCTTTAATTGCCAAAGTTGTACGAAATGGTGGAGGGTATTCAAAGTTCGACCCGGTCAAACTTACAGATATCAGATATTTTAAAAATTTTTAGTGGATTTTATTTTTTGAAAATTTTCTAATTCGTTTCAAATGGTGGAGAGTCTTCAAAGTTTGGCCCGGCCGAGCTTACAGGTTTTTTACTTGTTTTTCTCAACAATTGTGTACTCAGAAACTTGTTTTCCTTGGACTTCCGAACTGGTTTGAAACACAAATGCTGTCTAACAATGAAAACAAATTCATGTAAATTCCTTTAATATTAAGGAATACGGGACTTTGTTGCTCAAGTGAGCACTGACTGAAATGTGAATTACTTTAGCCACTCGAATTCAGATGAAATGTGCAACTCAATCTAATGAAAACAACATGACTAATTCAAATTTTTCTTTCACTCCATATTGCAATGTACATATTTCCAGTTGAATCACATTTGTGTTTCCAATTGACGTTGTTACAGTGGGACAAAAGAAATAAAATATTGCAATAATATGTATAAAAGAGTATTGAAACAAAGAACTGGCGGACTGATTGAAAATCAGCCCCAGACGAAAAGGCTGAAGCTGGAATCCTGAAATTTTGCACGAGGGTCATTCTTGGTGCGTAGGCATGTGATAAGGTTGGGTTTTTGGAAATTCGTACCAAAAGGGTATAAAAAGTACTAAAATGAAAAATAAATAAAAAAAAAAAAAAAAACATTAAGTTAAGTAATATTTTTATAAAAAAGTATCTAAATTCAAACGTGTTGCACTTTAAACTACAAATACCAGTAAGACTGTTTGGATAATGCTGGTAAACAAAAAAAAAAACAACGTGGATGAGGCCTTTGTATGGAGGCCATACTAAAATGGAAAACCTCCACAGAAAAGGATTCAAGGATTGTCATCTACCAAATCTCCTTCAATACCAAAATTGAAACAATTTCGTAGGTAAATATGACTAGAATTATCAAAATACCGAGTATCGGTGGGTATCGTTAACTGTGAGCTATAGAAAAACGGGGACCTAAATATTTAATGTTCTTCCATTATCAACTATAAAAATATCAATTTTTAGGCAAATCTGTGGAAAAATGTGGAAAAAATCATCAAAATACTGAATATATTGAGGCACCATTATATAAGAGCTATACCAAAAAATGCAATGTTCTTCCACCGAAGCTAGAACTAAAAAATTACGAATGCAGTAGAAAAATGTGGCAAAAATCATCAAAATACCGGATATCGGAAAGTACCGTTATATGGGGGCTATACAAAAACGTGGACCTATACATACAATGATTGGCCACCGGAACTAGAACCCATTATGACCCACAAATATCAAATTTTAGAAAATTTCGTGAAAAAATGGCGAAAATATCGAATATCGGGAGGTTCCGTTGATTGACGACTATTCCAAACGGACATCATTAGATCGACATAGAATGCTGAATATAAATTATATACTTTATGGGGCTTACGGCGAATATTTAGGTAAGTTGGTAACGGAAAGACAAAGGTAATATACCCTCCTTTTTAAGGTGTCTGTTTTACCGATATATGTATATTCTACGTCAATTTCCGTATATTAAAATACATTTTGAAAGATAGACTTTTTATACCGGTACCGAAGGAGGGGCCAACATTTTCTATTTCGTATCTGACCTGAGTCATATATAAATTTTACAACGTTCCAGATTTGGACTATATATAGCACCTCTTTCGCTTTATACAATAATATGTGATAGGTTTTGGAAAATGTTGAAGTGTTCGTGAGGTTCCACATATAGGGGACTGATGTATTTCACTTTGTCTAAAACTGATAAAAAAAATAAAGAAAATCTACCATTTATTTAAATTTTTCTTCAAATAATTGTTAATCCAAATTTTTGGCTTTTGTGGGGAAGCAACCATAAGGGGTGAGCGATATATTAAATATTCAAATTATACCTCTGGTTGAGAGAAATATAATTATTGCAAATTATTCAATAATTATTCAACCTGAGGCTTATTTCTCATTTTATTAGGGGTCAGGTTATTCAAAATTTTTAACTTTTTTGGGAAGGTACCACAAGGAGCAGATTGATATAACCCATCTTTGCTCCGGAACATGTGATTGTAGAAATACAAGAATTTCTAAAATTTCAGGAGATCGAGTGCTTATTTCGTATTTTGTGAGAATTATAATTATTTAAAATTTTGACCCCTTCCCGGGAAAGTGCTAGAAGGAGTGGTTTGATATTTCACACCAGATCTTGTGTTGATAGATATATTTAGAGGTGCTGAGTTCTTGGTTATTCAAAATATTGACCAGTGGGTGGTGGGAGTGGCAGAGGAAGTGGTCCCTTCTATCCGCTATTCATACCATTTTTGGTAAAGATATTGAGAAATGCAAGATATAAAGAGAATTGGACTTTTATATCACATTTTACAGGAGTTATAATTACAAAAAAATTCTAACCCTTTTGCGAGGAAGGTACTTGATGAAGTGGCCGATATTGTCTATTTTCGGACCTGACTTAGCACTGATATAAATATTGGGATTTGCAAAGTTTGCACAAAATCGAATGATCGTTTCTCCTGCTGTGAGGTAAATTATTTTCTTTTAAAAATGTTGATCCCCTGTGTGGGAGGTACTAGAGGAAGTGGACCGATATTGGCCATATCCGAACACGATCTAAGTTTAGTAATAATATTACGATGCACCAAGTTTGAACCAAATCGTATACTCCCTTCGGCAGTTATCGTGCTCATCATCCAGCCCGACAGACATATGGACAACCCTTGATCGACTCGAAATGTCCTGAAATGGATTTTGATTCAAAGAGACTTAAGGCCGTATCAAATGATACTGGGAATATAAACAAAAATGGCCATATTTTTATTGGACAAACGGAATAAGCTGGAATTCTGACATTTGGAATGAGAGTCACTTATAAAGTGTAGAATTGATGTACAAAAGGATTTTTTTTTAAATTGGAAAGGTGGTATTGGAAACATGTACTGTCAAGTGGGCGAGCGGTACTTAATTGTACCAAATTTAGAACGGTTTGGATTAGAGTGAACGGATGAAACGGAAATTTTTAAATTTGGTATTGGAATCCCAGTTGGTGGTTGGTTTATGATAAAGATGTGGTTTTGTGTACTACAAGTGCACGAAAAGTACTAAATAGTACTATATTTGGTATTGGGTGGACCAACATTGCTTGAAATCTTAAGTTTGGTATTAGGGTCGCTGTTCATGTGTAGCCTGGACATATAGAGGTGGTTTCGGAAATATTTACTATAAATGTATGAATTTTACTAAATAGTACTAAATTTCGTATTGGGTGAAGGAATAGAGCTGATATCCTGAAATTTGATATAGATCTCACTGTTGGTGTCTGTGCTTAAGATATGCGGGTGGTATTTGGAATTCGTACTATGAACGCACGGAAAGAGGAAAATGCTACAAAATCTGTCATTGATTGTTGGGATCAATCGGGAATTCTGGAATTTGATACAGTGGCGACTAATAGTTTATATTTTTGAGAGAAGGAGGTGGATCTGGGAATGTGTACTATAATTGTTCGAAAATTACTAAATGGTACTAAATTTGCTGTTGAGTTAATGCATAGAGTTGTTTATCGTTTAACTGAGAGTAATAAATAATTATTTTTATTTTTATACCCTCCACCATAATATGAAGGGTATATTAAGTTTGTCATTGCGTTTGTAACACCTCGAAACATAAATTTTAGACCCCACAAAGTATATATATTCTTGATCAGGATAAAATTTTATGTCGATTTAGCGATATCCACCCGTCTGTCCGTCTGTGGAAATCCCTCTAGCTTCGGAACGAATTTAAGTAGCTTGATAAAATTTTACTCAAATGTGTATTATGTCTGCAGGACTTTTGGTATTGAAAATGGGCCATGTAGGTCCACATTTTGGTATAACCCCCATAAAACGGTACCTCCCGATATTGGGTATTTTGATGATTTTAGAGACATTATTTTCCGGAACTATTTCAAATTTAGTATTTGAAGTTCGTAATGGATACTAAAGAATAAAACAGAAAATGAGTCATGTAGATCCACGTCTTCGTATAGCCCCCATATAACGGTACCTCCCGATATTGGGTATTTTGATGATTTTAGTTAGAGACATTATTTACCGGAATTTTTTCAAATATTTTACTTGAAATTCGTAATGAATACTACAGCATAAAACAGAAAACTAGTCATGTAGGTCCACGTCTTCCTATAGCCCCCATAAAACGGTACCTCCCGATATTGGGTATTTTGATGATTTTAGAGACATTATTTTCCGGAACTATTTCAAATTTAGTATTTGAAGTTCGTAATGGATACTAAAGAATAAAACAGAAAATGAGTCATGTAGATCCACGTCTTCGTATAGCCCCCATATAACGGTACCTCCCGATATTGGGTATTTTGATGATTTTAGTTAGATACATTATTTACCGGAATTTTTTCAAATATTTTACTTGAAATTCATAATGAATACTACAGCATAAAACAGAAAACTAGTCATGTAGGTCCACGTCTTCCTATAGCCCCCATATAACGGTACTTCCCGATATTGGGTATTTTTATGATTTTAGAGACATTATTTACCGGAACTATTTCAAATTTTGTATTTGAAGTTCGTAATGGATACTACAGCCTATGCTAGAAAATTGTCTGTGCAGGCTTATGACAAAAGTTGCGTATGCAGGTCCACGTCGTCGTATAAACCATAATATATGGCTACATTCGGTATTTTTAAGATTTTAACAGAATTTTTAATGGATTTTAATTTTTTGAAAATTGTACCAAATGTTGGAGGGTATTCAAATTTCGGCCCGGCCGAACTTACAGCTTTTTTATTTGTTTTTTGTTATTATGTTATTTTGATTTCGATATTTTCTTTGGGTTATCACTTTGCCCCACTGTTCTCATTGTGTGTGTCGCCGTTTCTAAATGTTGCATTGAAAAGAAAATACCCCACAAATTTACATCTTTACGTTACTCAGTAGGAAATCAAAAGCACTTTCGAAACATTAAAATCACTGGAAAAAATGCAAAGAAAGTACCCAAATAAAGAAGCAACGTTGAGAGCATCCTCAAGTATTTCTCTTTCTTTCTTTTCGTAGTTTTTTTCATTTTTTGCAATATTTTTCAAGTAGTTTGTCCTTATCGTCTTTTGTGCTCTAAAAGTCTAATGTATTCCGAGCATGCCGATGGAGAGGGTGTAAGGACATTTTTCCCATACACCAGTTTCCATTTCCATTTATATGTGTGTGTGTGTATGTACATATGTATATACGAACTAGTTGTTTTTGCAAATGAAAAGCTACAATTTCCTCTTTTGAAGAGAGCAATGAACAAAATTACACCATCTTAAAGATGGTGGAAAATTCTGTGCAAAACAACTGCTGTGACAAAAGGCAGGACAAAAAAATCTAGAGGATTGTAAAAAAAAAACAACAACAACGTTAAATGACTTTGTGTTTTTTGCTTGGTTTTAGTTTTTTTTTTTCTCTCTCTTCTGTCGGATTTTTATCTTACGTACTTCGTTCGTTCGTTCTTTTCTACAGCATATCATCATTTGTTAACTGTCACGCCTTGGAACAAGATAAGTCTACTTTATTTGTTTTTTAGTGGAACAACTAACAAAAAAAAGCGACGACTTGTTTTGTCTGAGTGTCATTTTATTATTAGTATAATAGTCGCAATTCCTACTAATACCATTACAAAAAAAACAGCAACAACTACTAAATGGAAATTGTTATGGTCGAAAGCTTTAAACAAAAAAAAAATATTTTTTAGCACTTGAACCAGATGAGTTGTTACAGATTTTATATCGATTGAAAACATTATGGAATAATTGAGAGACGGATAATATTGAGTTCAGAGACTTTGATGTTTTCATACCCTACAACACTATGTGTTGGGGGTGTTATAAGTTTGATTGGTTTAAAAATTATGTAACACCTCGAGATATTGGTCCTCGACATAGGAAATCATTATGGATCTTCCTATCTCGCCGAGATGAGTCGATCTAGCTATGTATGTCCGTCCGTCCGTCCGTCCGTCTGTCCATGTTAATTTGTAATCAAACTACAGGTCGCAATTATGAACCGATCCTCACGAAATTGAAAATGGAGGTGGGGTTATGGTCAGAATAAAACAATATTGTTTTTGGAGATGATCGCACGATATTTAGGGGTTGAAATGGACCAAAAACAGAAAAATTTCCTGATTTTACAGTTGCTCTATAGGACACAATTATGAACCAATCGACGCGAAAATTTACATGGAGTTAGAGTTTAGTGGGCAGAAACCTACCAACTTGGGCGGCCATCGGACAATAATTAGCGGGTAAAATAGACCTTAACTTTTATGTAAGAAAATATCAAACTTTCCACTAAACCGCGAATATTTTCAATCCCAGCCATATCACAAATGCATTAAAAGATAACTTCCGGCCATTGCAGTGATGCTACCAGCCAAGAATCGGATATATAGCACAATAGATACAATACATATGTAAAAGAATTCATCTTATTTATTCTGCTTATAAATAAAGAACCACTGGGCCGATTTCAAAAACGAAATCTCCAAAATGGATTTGGATATAAAGGTGCTTAGAATATATTGTAGTGTTGTAGGGTATCACATGGTCGGCCCCACACGACTAGAGCCTTTGTTTACTTGTTTTTTATGTTAATTTAATTTGTCGTTTCACTTATCCTTAAATTCCAGATTTAACATTTATCACATAATTGCATACAAACTAATATAAACACTTGGTATCGATTTTTAACAGGGTTTTAGGTAGCTCATTCCGACTAAATGAACGATTCTGACTAATTGGAAGATATCTTGCAAAACTCACTTTTTTAATATTTACAGGAAAAATCCAGTAGATAATGAAAATAGAGCTAAATATAGAAGGAACGTGTACCGAAGTTTTAAAAGTTCACATCGAAAAGTAACCCTAATAGAGGGGAACATTTCTCCCCTCTATAATATTTTATAGAGGCTAGGGTATTATGTTTTTGTGCACTTGTTTTTAACATAGAGAAGGATTCGAGATAGACCTATAGTTACTTTTGAGGATCTTCATAAAATCACTTTCTGAGTCAAGTCCGTCCATCCGATCGTCCATTAATTTTTGTGAACAAAGTGCAGGTCGCATTTAGATAAAATTTTCCAAACTATATATGTATATATCAGGGCTGTCACAGAAACCATGTCGGTTTTGCTTATTGTCGTTTTTGTAAACCAATGTTGGTTTTATTTGGTGTCATGAAACCAAGTTGGTTTTGTCAATTTCGAATGTAAATAAAACCAATGTTCGAAACAGCTGTTGTTGCTTACATGTGTTGTTTGTTTATTTGTCATTGAAATATCAGTAAAAGTAAAGTAAATAAAAAAGGAATAAGTCGCTATAAATAAAGTAAGATGGTATCAGCAGTGGTAGTTTTTGTGTTGTTGGACGAAGAACGTTCAGAAAAGGTGACGAGAAAAGGTCCTTTAAAAATTCTTTAAAAAATCCACGTTAATGGTCCTTTAAAAATTCTTTAAAAAATCCACGTTAATGGTTCTTTAAAAATTCTTTAAAAAATCCACGTTTATGGTCCTTTAAAAAATCTTTAAAAAATCCACGTTTATGGTCCTTTAAAAAATCTTTAAAAAATCCACGTTTATGGTCCTTTAAAAATTCTTTAAAAAATCTTTAAAAAATCCACGTTTATGGTCCTTTAAAAATTCTTTAAAAAATCCACGTTTATGGTCCTTTAAAAATTCTTTAAAAAATCCACGTTTATTGTCCTTAAAAAATTATTTAAAAAAATCCACGTCTATAGTCCTTTAAAAATTCTTTAACAAATTCACGTCAATAGTCCTTTAAAAATTCTTTAAAAAATCCACGTTTATTGTCCTTAAAAAATTATTAAAAAAAATCCACGTCTATAGTCCTTTAAAAATTCTTTAAAAAATTCACGTCAATAGTCCTTTAAAAATTCTTTAAAAAATCCACGTTTACTGTCCTTTAAATTTCCTTTAAAATTGTTTAAAAAATCCAAAGCAAATGAAAAGTGACAGCTCTAAGCAACTTGCTTTATTTCCAATAACAAAACCAATAACATTGGCTTCTATGACAACCAAAACCGATAAAATTCTAATTCGAAAATAAAACCGATAACATTGATTTTCATGACACCAAATCATGTTTTCTTGTAGTTTTTAAAACCAATAGTGACAAAATTGGTTTCTATGGCAGCCCTGAATGTCTCATCCGATGCAGGGTTTTAAGTCCCTCACATGCGTAATACGCATTCCACAAGAATGATATTTGGTTTCAGAAGTCAGATATAGCTCAGAAACAAGTGTTCAAAGTTTTGTCAAGATCGTTTCAGATTTCGATATAGCTCCCAAATAGACTAAATTCTGGCACTTCCGGCTAAGCCCGACTTTTGGCCTTTCCTTACTGTTTTTTTTTCGGATTAAGATTACTTAGCTAGCAAGTCAACTTGTTCTACAAAATTTTACTCTGCTACTACAGAAATTCAAAAATATTGAAATCACATTTTAGGGTTAAAGCCGTAAATCGTGTGAGCTTATGTAAAATTTCTAACAAAGAATCATTTTTGACGGATGATACCAAAGAAAATCACATTCTTCATCAAATTGTACTTTGAGTAACCAAAGAATAGAATTCTCATTTTCCGTCACATACGAATAGTATATTAACATTGATGTTACAAATAAACATGAAAATATTTTTTTTTTTTTTTTTTTTTTTTGAAAAATCTCAGAATAAATCATATTCATATATCTTACAAGTGCCCGCCACTTCGTCAGCGAAAAGTCCAAAAGTTTGTGTTATGGCCTTTTATACCCTCAGCCATATGGCAGAGGGTGTATATCACATGGTTCGCCCAAAACGTGCCATATCGAAATAACGATTTCAGACCCTTGGTCTCATTGGGCCAAATCCGTTTCAGGACATTTAGAGTCGATCTAGTGTTGTCGGTCCATCCGTCTATTTGTCTGTCTGGCGGTGAGCAAGATAATTCTCGACGGGAGACCGATTTGGTTCAAACTTGGTACATATTGATATTATTGTCGAGTTCGGAGACGGACAACATCGGTTCACATCTTCTGCTACCTCCCGCACAAAATGTCAAAATTTTCATAGAAAAAAAATATGTCTCATAAAAAGGAAAGGATCAACCGGTTTCGGTCAAACTTGGCAAATCCCAATATTTTTGTCAGTGTTAGGTCAGGCATGAAAATTGACAATATCGGCACACTTCTTCAAATACCTCTACCCCAAAAAAGGTCAAAATTTGGAATAATTATAACTCTTATAAAACATGAAATGAGAGTCCGATTGTCTTCAAATTTCACACATCCTAATATTTTTATTAACACAAGATCGGATGAGAAGATGGGATATATCGGTCTACTCCGTAGGGTACCTCCCCATAACGGATCAGAATTTAGAATAACCATGAATCTCATTAAACGCAAAACTAGCATCCGATACTCTTCAAACTCGGCAAATCTCAATATTTCTATAAACATAAGATCAGATATCGAGATGAAGTATATCGGTCCAGTCCTTCTGGTACCTCCCCAAAATTTTAAATAATCATATATCTTATAAAATGTAAAATAAGAATCCGTCTGCCTTCGAATTTCGTACATCGTAATATTTCTACCCAGACAAGATCTGGTATGAAGAACGGATAGAAGGAACCAATCCTTCTGATACCTCCCCAAATAACACTGAAGTTCATAAAACGGGAAATGAGCTTTCTATCACTTTCAAATTCGGCATATGCCAATATTTTAAAGTCTCTATGTGTGAATTCGATTAAATTTCAGAATTTCAGTTCTATTCCTTCACCCAATACCAAATTTAGTAACATTTCGGTCGCATATTCACAACAGTCTACGACCCTCTATCCTAGACTACAACAGTGATTCAAAATTAGTACAATTTTATACTTTAAGAACAATTATTGTACACCCGGTATCGACCGATGATGGTACGAGACACAAAAGATTTATTCCAATTTAAATGCTGGAGTGCTCTAACGATAGCCCTTGTAGTTTTGAATTCCATCACGAATAACTTTTTTTCTGGACAATTCTCACCAAAATGCTTTTGTACGCTTGTAAAAATTATAACGAGCTGTCACCGGAATAATTTTAACAGCTGTCGGATGAGTGGCTTGGAAATGACATCAGTCTGAAATTGGTTGTAGTTTTTTCATCTCACCCTGTATAATTGGTAATCTGGCGCAAATCACAAATAAACACACGCCAGAAGTGGGACGTATCAAAATCTTGTCTAGAGACAGCATAGTTTGACTCGACGTGCCACTTACAATTCGAAGTCTGAAACTTAAGCTAAGAGACCATCCAAATCCTAAGCCACTCAATATATCTTCCGGAACTCTTATATATCAATTGCAAAATGTCTCCTTGCCTTTGGCAATTCATTTCATTACCTGAATAGGAAGTTCAAATCATTATCCTTATTTTTCAGCTTTGTTACAAGAAAAAACGCTATATGTTCTCGAATAACAGAAAAGTTCCGATTTTGGTAATTTGTTTTTCCTCAATCACCTTTTTATACCCTCCACCATACTATGGAGGGTATATTAACTTTGTCATTCCGTTTGTAACTCCTCGAAATACTCATGTCAGACCCAACAAAGTATATATATTCTTGATCAGCGTAAAATTCTAAGTCGATTTAGCGATGTCCGTCTGTCTGTCTGTCCGTCTGTCTGTCTGTCTGTTGTAATCACGCTATCTTTCGAATAAATTGAGATAGATGGCTAAAATTTTGCACACATGTTTATTTTTCCAGTAGGCAGGTTAAGTTCGTAAATGGGCCATGTAGGTCCACGTTTTCATATAGCTCCCATATAACGGTACCTCCGGATATTCGGTATTTTGATGATTTTTGCGACATTATTCACGGGAATTGTTTCAAATCTGGTATTTGAAGTTCCAAATGGATACTACACCCTAAGACAGAAAATTGTCTTTGCAGGTCCACGTCTTCGTATAGCCCCAATATAACGGTACCTCCCTATATTCGGTATTTTGATGATTTTAGCGACGTTATTCACCGGAATTGTTTCAAATTTGGTATTTGAAGTTCCAAATGGATACTACACCCTAAGATAGAAAATTGTCTGTGCAAGTCTATGTCTTCGTATAGCCCCCATATAACGGTACCTCCCGATATTCGGTATTTTGATGATTTTAGCGACATTATTCACGGGAATTGTTTCAAATCTGGTATTTGAAGTTCCAAATGGATACTACACCCTAAGACAGAAAATTGTCTTTGCAGGTCCACGTCTTCGTATAGCCCCAATATAACGGTACCTCCCTATATTCGGTATTTTGATGATTTTAGCGACATTATTCACTGGAATTGTTTCAAATTTGGTATTTTAAGTTCCAAATGGATACTACACCCTAAGACTGAAAATTGTCTGTGTAGGTCCACGTCTTCGTATAGCCCCCATATAACGGCACCTCGCTATGTTCGGTATTTTGATGATTTTAGCGACATTATTAACCGGAATTGTTTAAAATTTGATATTTGAAGTTCGTTATGGGAACTACAGTCTGTGACAGAAAATTGTCGGTGCGGGTCCAGTTTCGAATTTGAATATGGTAATGGATTATGACAAACAATGCATATGTATGTCCACGTCGTATTGACCCCAAAATAACGGCTATATTCGGTATTTTTAAAATTTTAACAGAATTTTTTAAGGATTTTATTTTTTGAAGATTTCCAAATTCGTTGTAAATGGTAGAGGGTATTAAAAGTTCGGCCCGGCCGAACTTACTGCTTTTTAACTTGTTTTGTTTGTTGTTTCCTCATCCCCCTAGATTTAATGTTTTTTGTGTGAACTCTAAAATATTGCAAAACAAAAAATGTCATCATCTCTGTTTAAATTCTTAATTATGCTTTATTTCATGCATTTTTCAGCTCATCCGAAATTGTGTTGCTTTGCTGTTGTTTTTGTTGTTTTCTTCTTCCTTAGATTTATAGTCCTTATTACAGTTGATACTTTGTTCCATTATAAAAATTGCTTTTAAGTGCTGAACATGAAATGTCCGCACTGTTCATTTTGTTGTCTTCTGCTGTCTCTTTTTCCTTGTTTTACTTCTCTACCTCATAGAGCAGATGATGATGCTGATGATGACAAAGGTCCTTTGTCATCCTGATGAACATCGTATCATCATCATCATAATAATAATAATAAGAATAATGATAATGCTGTCATTATTAAAGGATACCAGCGAGGGTTTGGATATTAACTTGGTGATTATCACTGACTTTGTGTCATCTCCAGTGGCTCTGTGTGAGAAATTAACCCATTGATGAGGGGTTTCCGAAAGTAATTTTGAAATGTTTATTAGGTGGCCTTAAATGATTGTGATGGTATTCAGAACAAATTCTATGTTATAAGCGACATAAAAGGCAATGATAAAGGCTTACATTTATGAAATATCTATGCCTTTAAAACCCCATTGATGTATTTTCGGAATATTAAATCTTAAGTCTAATCGAGGGTCAATGCCAGGTAATATATTTCCTCGAAAATTCAGAGGGTTATAGGTAAATCTATATGTCCTAAATCTATCTATATTAATAAAAGTAATTAACTAACTGACTTAAAGATTCATCAACGGCCGGATGGAACAGCTGAAGCTAGAATCTCGAAATTTTGGACGAGGGTAACTCTTGGTCCATAGGGTCAAATAAGGCTGGGGGTTTGGCAACGATACGAAAATTATTAAAAGGTACTAAATATCTTAGCCTTTGTATTTGAGGAAGCACCAGATCTAGAACTCTTAAATTTAGAATGAGGGTCACTGATGGAGTGCATGATAGATGTACCAAAGGATTTTAGGAGATTCGAACCATAAGTGTACGAAAACTACTAAAATATACCTAATTTGGTACTATTTCGTAGCATGTGAACCGTTAGAGGTAAAAACTTAAAATTTAGTATGGGAATCAAGGTTGTGGTGTAGAGTCGATGTAAGTAGGTATTTTGGGAAGTTTCTACTTATGTATACGAAAAGTACTAAACGGTACTAAATTTTGTACAATTTGAATTTGGAGAAACAGACGGAGCTGGAATCCTGAAATTGAAATTAATATTATTAGCATTATTAACATTGTAGGATTGGGATATGGTGGAAGTTTTCGGAATTTGTACTAATGTGCACGAAAAGTACTAAATGGTACTAAATTTTGTACAATTATGATTTGGGTGAATGGATAGAAATAATTTAGAAATAAGATAACTATTGCAATTTAGTATGGGAATCAAGGTTTTAGAGTAGAGCCAATGTAAGTAGGTATTTTTGGAAGTTTGTACTTATGTATACGAAAAGTACTACACGGTACTAAATTTTGTACAATTTGAATTTGGAGAAACGGATGGAGGTGGCATCCTGAAATTTGAAATTAACATTATTGGTGGAGTGTAGGATTGTGATATGGTGGAAGTTTTCGGAATTTGTACTAATGTGCACGAAAAGTACTAAATGGTACTAAATTTGGTACAATTATGATTTGGGTGAACCGAGAGAAATAATTTAGAAATAAGATTACAATTGCATTCTAGGGCTGAGGAATGAAGGTAGTTTTGCAAATTCGTACACATGTGTAATAAATCGTACTAAATTTGTTACAATTTAAATTTTTGAGTGAACCGCATGTGCACGAAAAGTACTAAATTTGATATTGATACAATTTGATATTGAGTAAACAGATAGTGCTTGAAATCTGAAATTGGGTATTAATGTCGCTGCTCGTTTGTAGCCTGCACATATGGAGGTGGTTTTGGAAATGTGTACTATAAGTGTACGAAAAGTACTAAATGATATATACAGGGTGAGCTGCCATAATTTTTACATATTTTTTTTATACCCTACACCACATAGTGGTAAGGGTATTATGTCTTTGTGCATTTGTTTGTAACATGGAGAAGGAAACGAGATAGACCCATAGTTACTTTTGAGAACCTTCAAAGAATCACTTTTTGAGTCGATTTATGCATGTCAGTCCGTCTGTCCGTCCGTCCGTCTGTCCATGAATTCTTGTGAACAAAATGCAGTTCGCATTTATTATCCGATTGAGATGAAATTTTCCAAACAATAATTTTTTGGCCCAAGGACGAACCCTATTGAAATTGGTGACAATCGGATCAAATTTAGATATAGCTCCCATATATATCTTCATCCGATTTCGGGTTAAATGTGCACCAAATATCCACTATCAGTCCAAATTACCTAAATTTTGGCACACCCAACCGAGTTCGGCCTAGAAGCAAGTATATCAAATTTGGAGAAAATCGGTTCAGATATAGCTATAGCTCCCATATATATTTTTCATCCGATTTGATCTTTAAGTCCCTCACATTCCTACTATGCACTCCACAACCGTGATATTTGGTACCAGGTATTAGATGGGGCACAGAAATAGCTGTTTTAAATTTTATCGAAATCGGTTCAGATTTGGATATAGCTTCCATATATATCTTCATCCGATTTCGGGTTAATTGGCCACCAAATGGCCAATATCAGCCCAAATGGCCCGAATTTTGGCACATGTGACCGAGATTAGCCTTAAAGCAAATACAACAAATTTGGAGAAAATCGGTTCAGAAACAGCTATAGCTCCCATATATATATTTTATCCGATTTGGTGTTTAAGCCTCTCACATTCGTAATATGCACTCCACAAGAATGATATTTGGTACCAGATAAAAGATACAGCCCATAAATAGCTGTTTGTAACTTTATCGAAATCGGCTCAGATTTGGATATAGCTCCCATATATATCTTCATCCGATTTCGGGTTAATTGTGCACCAAATGGCCGATATAAGTCCAAATGGACTGAATTTTAGTACTTCGGACCAAATTCAGCCTAGAAGGAAGTATATCAAATTTAGTGAAAATCGGTTCAGATATAGATATAGCAACCATATAAATGTTTCATCCGATTTAGTGTCTTAGTCCCTTACAATCGTAATATTCACTCCACAACCGTGATATTTGGTACCAGGTATTAGATGGAGCACAGGAATAGCTGTTTTAAATTTTACCGAAATCAGTTCAGATTTGGATATAGCTCTCATATATATCTTCATCCGATTTCGGGTTAAATGTGCACTAAATGGTCAATATCAGCCCAAATCACCAGTCTAGAAGCTAATACGTAAAATTTGGAGAAACCCGGTTCAGAGATAGCTATAGTTCGTAAAATGCACGATAGAATTAGATAGATTTTGATTTTGTACCAAATATCTCATAGAGCTCTGAAATGCCCTGTATAAACCTTTTTACGAGAGCTCTACTAAATATGCATAGTGGTGTAGGGTATCATATAGTCGGCCCCGCCCGACTTTTGAGCTTTCCTTACTGTTTTTTTTTATTTATTTTTTTATACCCTACACCACATAGTGGTAAGGGTATGATGTCTTTATGCATTTGTTTGTAATATGTAGAGGGAAACGAGATAGACCCATAGTTACTTTTGAGTATCTCCATAAAATCACTTTCTGAGTTGCTTTATGCATGTCAGTTCGTCTGTCCGTCCGTCCGTCCGTCTGTCCGTGTATTTTTGTGAACAAAATGCAGGTCGCATTTATTATCCGATTGAGATGAAATTTTCCAAACAACATTTGTTTGGCCCAAGGACGAACCCTATTGAAATTGGAGATAACCGGTCAAAATTTAGATATAGCTCCCGTATATATCTTTGTCCGATTTGCCTTTTATTGTGCACCAAACGTGTAATATCAGCCCGAATAGTGTGGAATTTTGCACATACAACCAAATTAGGTCTGAAAATAAGTATGTCAAATTTGATCGAAATCGGTTTAGATATAGCTATAGCTCCCATATATATTTTTCATCCGATTTGTTATTTTTGTCCTCCGCAGCCGTAATATGCACTCTGTAACAAAAATATTTGTGGAAATATATCAAATGCAGCTCAGAAATACCTTTGCTAAATTTTATCGAGAACGGTTCAGATTTGGATATAGCTCCCATATATAACTTCGTCCGATTTACCTTTGATTGTGCACCAAACGTCTAATATTTGCCCAAATGGGATGAAATTTGGCACTTACGACCGAATTGAGTCTAGAAGCTAGTATGTCAAATTTGGTGCAGATCGGTTCAGATATAGCTCCCATATATATTGTTCCTCCGATTTGTTGTATTTGTTATCCACAGCCGTAATATGCACCCTGTAACAACAATATTTGGGGAAATATATTAAATGCAGCTCACAAATACCTATGCTAAATTTTATCGAGAACGATTCAGATTTGGATATAGCTCCCATATATATCTTTATCTGTTATCAAATTAATTTTGCACCAAATGGGCAATACAAGTCCGAATTTAAAAGATACAAATGCTTCGGCATATTTACTCCTTTGAACTTGAAATAATAATTATAATCACAGCGTGTATGATAAAATTCTCCCAAAAAAATCTTTTAATTGTTATGTGGAGCTCTACTAAATTAACAAAGTCGGCCCCGCCCGAGTTTTTTTTTTTTTTTTTTTTTTTTTTTTTTTTTGAATGAAAGCAACAAATGTCGAAAATAACATGAAATTTTAGAATAAGTTTAGATTTGTTCGAATTATTTCACCTTTGGCATAAGTTATGGCCTTCAAATGGCCATAGAAACCGTCACACGCTGCCCGAATGTTGCTCTGCGGTATTTTGGCCCAATCCCGGCGAAGCACTTGCTTGAGGTGTTCGACACTTTGGTATTTTTTAGTGCCAACCTTTCTTTTCGAAATACTCCAAACACAATAGTCCAACGGATTTGTATCCGGAAATTTTGATAGTCATTGTGCGCTGGAAATGAAACAAGGATCCTCATTTTGTAGCAATTCTTGGGTGTTGGGTGCTGAGTCCTGTTGGACTGTCCAAGGTCTGCGGCCAAAATGTTTGCGTGCCCAAGGCTTTAGTACACCCTCCAGAACATTTTCGCGATAATATTCGCCATTTATTCTAATGCCACGGTCGATTAATACGAGCTGAGAGCGACCATCGGCTGTTATGGAGGCCCAAACCATCACCATGGCCGGAGCTTGAGTTCTGGTGGCCAACCAACTGTTGCGGTGTAAGTTATTGCACTTTTTGGAATTTCAATGGCTTTACCCCGAGCTAATCTTTTAATATTTGCCGAATGGAATAGTACGATATGTTCAGCTCACGAGCAATTTTTCGGCCTCTGCAACGCGGGTTTCGATCAAGTCGCTTCTTTACTTTACAAACCATTTCTGCGGATGTTGCTTTTTTCTTCCGTCCACTTCCTTCACATCGGGCTACGCTACCAGTATCACGGTAAAGAGCGATGTAACGAGACAGAGACACAAAAGATTTATTCACATTTAAATGCTGGAGTGCTCTAACGATAGCCATTTGTAGGGTTTCCAGCCAAATATAAAGAAATCACACTATCACGCTTAAATTCCATCACGAACAACTTTTTTCTGGAAAATTATCACCAAGTTGCTATTCTACGCTTATAAACAATATAATGAGCTGTCACTGGAATAATTTTAGCAGCTGTCGAATGAGGGACTTAGAAATGACAGCAGTATGAAGTTGGTTGCAGGTTTTTCATCATAATTTGCATTATATTTTTTCGAATATTCAGAGGTCAATAGGCAAATCTATAGGTCCTGAATCTACATATATAAAAGAGTACTAAAATATCTGACTGACTGAGAATCAACTCAGACAAAACAATTTAAGCTATAATCTTAAAATTTTGCGCAACGTGTGATTAGGCTGGGGTTTGGAAATTCGTACTAATAGGGCGCGAAACGTACTAAAATTTACTAAAAATTTAATACTTCGTATTGCTAGAATCCCGAAATTTGATATTTAGGTCTCTTTTGGTATGTGGGATTGAGATTTGGATGTGATTTTGGAAATATGTACTAAATTTTCGAACTGTACTAAATGTTACAATATTTGGAACAGTTTGGTTTAGGATGAACGGATAAAGCAGGAATTTTGGAAAGGTTGTATTGGGGTCCCTGTTGATTGTCGGTTTGTGATAAAGAGGTAGTTTTGGAAAAGGGCACCGTAACTGCACGAAAATACTAAATAGTACAATAGCTTGAAATCTGAAATTTAGTATTGAGGTCGCTGTTACCTTGTAGCCTGTGCATATGGAAGTGCTTTTGGAAATGTGTACCATAATTAGATTAAATGTACTGAATGGTACTATATTTGTTGTAGGATGAAGAATTAGAAATAAAATTCTGAATTTGATATTTAGATTACTGGTGGTATCTGTGTTGGAGATTTGGAAATGTGGGTTTTGGAAATGTGTGCTATATTTGTACGAAATGTACTAAATGTTACTAAAGGCTAAAATTATACGAAAAATACAAAACTTTACTGAATGTAGTATTAAGTGAATATATAAAGCTGGAATCCCGAAATCTAATATTAGGGTCTCTGTTGGTATCTGGTGTTGAGATTTTCCTATTTTTCTTTCCGAAAAGAAAAACTTGAGTAATTCTATGATGTATGATATTTTGATTAAAAAATTCTGTAAAACTTGTGCTTTTTGAGTACTAACCAGTAAGGAAAGCTCAAAAGTCGGGCGGGGCCGACTATATGATACCCTACACCACATGCATATTTAGTAGAGCTCTCGTAAAAAGGTTTATACAGGGCATTTCAGAGCTCTATGAGATATTTTGTACAAAATCAAAATCTATCTAAATCTATCGTGCATTTTACGAACTATAGCTATCTCTGAACCGTGTTTCTCCAAATTTGACGTATTAGCTTCTAGACTGAATTCGGTCTTATGTACGAAAATTCATGCCATTTGGGCTGATATTGGCCATTTGATGCACAATTAACACGAAATCGGATGAAGATATATATGGGAGCTATAGCTATATCTGAACCGATTTTTACTAAAATTGGTGTACTTGCTTCTAAGCTTGTTTCGGTCGGATTTGCCAAAATTGATGCTATTACGGCCATTTGGTGGTCAATCACCCGAAATCGGATGAAGATATATATGGGAGCTATATCCAAATCTGAACCGATTTCAGTAAAATTTAAAACAGCTATTCCTGTGCTCCATTTAATACCTGGTACCAAATATCACGGTTGTGGAGTGAATATTACGAATGTAAGGGACTAAAACACTAAATCGGATGAAACATATATATGGTTGCTATATATATATCTGAACCGATTTTCACTAAATTTGAAATACTTGCTTCTAGGCTGAATTTGGTCCGATGTACTAAAATTCAGTCCATTTGGACTTGCATCGGCCATTTGGTGCACAATTAACCCGAAATCGGATGAAGATATATATGGGAGCTATATCCAAATCTGAACCGATTTCGATAAAATTACAAACAGCTATTTCTGGGCTGTATCTTATATCTGGTACCAAATATCATTCTTGTGGAGTGCATATTACGAATGTGAGAGGCTTAAACACCAAATCGGATAAAATATATATATGGGAGCTATAGCTGTTTCTGAACCGATTTTCTCCAAATTTGTTGTATTTGCTTTAAGGCTAATCTCAGTCACATGTGCCAAAATTCGGACCATTTTGGGCTGATATTGGCCATTTGGTGGTCAATTAACCCGAAATCGGATGAAGATATATATTGGAGCTATATCCAAATCTGAACCGATTTCGATAAAATTTAAAACAGCTATTTCTGTGCTCCATCTAATACCTGGTACCAAATATCACGGTTGTGGAGTGCATAGTAGGGATGTGAGGGACTTAAAGATCAAATCGGATGAAAGATATATATGGGAGCTATAGCTATATCTGAACCGATTTTCTCCAAATTTGATATACTTGCTTCTAGCCCGAACTCGGTTGGGTGTGCCAAAATTCAGGTAATTTGGACTGATAGTGGACATTTGGTGCACATTTAACCCGAAATCGGATGAAGATATATATGGGAGCTATATCTAAATTTGATCCGATTCTCACCAATTTCAATAGGGTTCGTCTTTGGGCCAAAAAATATTGTTTGGAAAATTTCATCTCAATCGGATAATAAATGCGACCTGCATTTTGTTCACAATAATACATGGACAGACGGGCGGACAGACGGACTGACATGCATAAATCGACTCAGAAAGTGATTCTATGAAGGTTCTGAAAAGTAAGTATGGGTCTATCTCGTTTCCTTTTCCATGTTACAAACAAATGCACAAAGACATAATATCCTTACCACTATGT
>NW_026712318.1:5523205-5526064 GCF_030504385.1 Musca domestica | reverse complement strand
CTTGGCTTTATTGTCTTTTGAATAGTTTTGCAAATGTTTTCAGAACAGAACCAAACAGAACAGAACGTGATGCTGAGGACTACCACAATAATTGTTGGGTGAGCCAGGGTGTTGGTGACGTGAGGGCGGGGCGGGATGGAGATGTGGAATGGATGCACATCTCTATGGTCCACTTGGCCCGCCCATAGCAGACAAGGCAACTTTTAACTCTTTTGCTTTTTGGGGGATTTAATTGTTGTTCTTGTCGTTGTTGGTTTTTGGCCAACACTCGACAGCATCTCCTCTGTCAATTGCTACAATGGGTTCGCAACTGAAAATTATACAACTGTTATGGATTTTCACGCCAAAAACTTGAGTTAAAACTTTTAAATTGTTGTTGTGTTGCAAGTCGCAATGCTTCTATGTTTTTTTCCAGCTTCTCTCTCTCTCTCTCTCTCTCTCTCTCTCTCTCTCTCTCTCTCTTCTCTAATGGTATTACATTGTAACACAAAGAGTGTGCATCATAGTATGGGATGGTGGATGTGCACACACACACCTACACAGATAAAAGTATATGTTGTACATATTTTGTGGGTGAGAACGAGCTAACAGTCTAGAGAACAATTAAGATTTATTTTGTTTTATTCATTTCTTAATTTGTCAAATTAAAGACAAGGGATACAAAAATGACTTCAATTTGCTAAAATAAAAAAATATATAAAAACTAATGTGGCGGAATATGCACAGATTAGATGAGAAACTTTAAATAATAAAATATTAATTTTTTAATGATTAGGACTAGAATCTTGAATTATAGTAGCTGCACAAAATTTTACTAAAAAGTAGGAGATGTTTTTTGGACATTTGCAATAGAAGGGTACAAGAACTGTGTTTTTGTCCTAAAATTCAACAATGTCATAGCTTGACATTTCAAATTTCGCATTTAGCTCACTATTGATGAGGCACATTAGACAGGGTGTTCTTTTTTGCAATTCGTACTAAGTCTCTGAGATACGTGATAATTTTGGAAAATGGCGAAATAAGCATTCCATCATCTAATACTGATCAAATTATGTAGGCGTGTAAAGTTAAAAGAAAAAAAATTGGACATGATACCTAATTTTATAGGAATAATTTTAACTTTTAATTATATAATTAATTATAATTTTAGCTTTTTGTGTAGGAGGTACGAGAATGAGTGGTCCGATTAATTTCATGAAATTTCAAAAAAAAAAAAAAAACAAGTAAAACCAGTAAAGAAAGTCTTAAAGTTGGGCGTGGCTGACAATTAATTCGAAATCGGATAAAGATATATATGGGAGCTATATCCAAGTCGGAACCGATCTCGATAAAATTTGGCAAAGATATTTCTGAGCTGTACTTCATATATATTACCCTGAATATCGTTGTTACGGGGTGCATATTACGGCTGTGGGAAACAATATAACAAATCGGATTAACACTATATATATGGGAGCTATAGCTATATCTGAACCGATCTTCATCAAATTTGACATACAAGCTTCTATACTATATACTACTAGTATGTGCCAAATTCCATCCCATTTCGACAAATATTAGATGTTTGGTGCTCAATAAAACGTAAATCGGACGAAGTTATATATGGGAGCTATATACAAATCTGAACCGATCTCGATAAAATTTAGCAAAGGCATTTCTGAGCTGTATTTGATAAATTCCCCAAAAATTGTTGTTACAGAGTGTATATTACGGCTGCGGAGGACAAAAATAAAAAGTCGGATGAACAATATATATTGGAGCTATAGCTATATCTGAACCGATTTCGATCAAATTTGGCATACTTATTTTCAGGTCCAATCTGATCGTACGTGCAAAATTCCATACTATTCGGACTGATATAACACGTTTGGTGCACAATAAAAGGCAAATCGGACGAAGTTATATATGGAAGCTATATCTAAATTTTGACCGATTATCTCCAATTTCAATAGGGTTCGTCCTTGGGCCCAAACAAATAATTTGTGCAAATTTCATCTGGATCAGACAATAAATGCGACCTGTACTTTGTTTACAAAATACATGGGCAGACGGACGGACGGACATGCATAAATCGACTCAGAATGTGATTCTATGCAGATCATCAAAAGGAACTATGGGTCTATCTCGTTTCCTTTTTTCTTTTACAAACAAATGCACAGAGACATAATACCCTGACCACCATGTGGTGTAGGGTATAAACAGTAATCTTAAAAATATCGGGTGGTGCCGATATATGGGGGATATACGATATTGTGGACCTATGTAGACAAATCTATGTCTGGGGGTAAAGTACTCACAAAGAAGTCCTTGTGTAGAATTTCAGACAATTCCGTTGAAAAATGTGGCTCAAAATCATCAAAATTCCGATTATATTCGGACTGATATTACACGTTTGGTGCACAATAAAAGGCAAATCGGACGAAGTTATATATGGAAGCTATATCTAAATTTTGACCGATTATCTCCAATTTCAATAGGGTTTGTCCTTGGGCCAAACAAATAATTTGTGCAAAATTTCATCTGGATCAGACAATAAATGCGACCTGTACTTTGTTTACAAAAATACATGGGCAGACGGACGGACGGACAGACGGACGGACGGACATGCATAAATCGACTCAGAATGTGATTCTATGCAGAACATCAAAAGGAACTATGGGTCTATCTCGTTTCCTTTTTCCTTTTACAAACAAATGCACAGAGACATAATACCCTGACCACCTTGTGGTGTAGGGTATAAAAAACAAATAAAAAACAGTAATCTTAAAAATATCGGGTGGTGCCGATATATGGGGGATATACGATATTGTGGACCTATGTAGACAAATCTATGTCTGGGGTAAAGTACTCACAAAGAAG